>NW_026879875.1:0-28753 GCF_032173495.1 Musca vetustissima
CCAAAGTCCGAATTTTCGGTAGTTTCAGGTTCTTGATCTCGTTTTTCAACCGAATTCGCTGAAATTTGGTACTTTGAGTTCTTATTGGGTAGCAAATCTCCCCACCAAAAAATTTGCATATAGGTTAATTTTTTCGGATAGCCCCCATATAAGGGTACCCAACAATTTTCGGTATTTTGGGGATCTTGAGCACGTTTTTCAACCGAATTCGCTGAAATTTTGTACTTTAGGTTCTAATTTAGTATCAAACATCTACGCAAACAATTATACACATCGGTCTACTTTTTCTGATAGCCTCCATATAAGGGTACCCCCAAATTTTCGGCATTTTCAAGTTCTTGAGTGCGTTCTTCAACCGAGTTCGCTGAAATTTGGTACTTTGAGTTCTTATGGGATAACAAATCTTCCCACAAAAAAGTACAAATATAGGTCAATTTTTTCGGATAACCCCCATATAAGGGCATCCCCCAAATGTCGGTATTTTGGGGTTCTTGAGCGCTTTTTTCAACCGATTTCGCTGCAATTTGGTACATTTGGTTCTTATTGGGTCCCCAATATCTCCACCAAAAATTATAAATATAGGTCCAATTTTTCTGGTAGCCCTCATATAAGGGTACCCCCAATTTTTGCTATTTTGAGGTTCATGAGCACGTTTTTCAACCGAATTCGCTGAAATTTGGTATTTTGTGGAAAATTATTAATTTGTGGAAATTTTTGGGATAGTCCCCATATAACCCCTTTTTATACCCTCCACCATAGTATGGAGGGTATATATTCTTGATCAGGGTAAAATTCTAAGACGATCTAGCCATGTCCGTCCGTCTGTCCGTCTGTTGTAATCACGCTGTCTTCCGAAGGAATTAAGATAGGGTGCTGAAATTTTGCATAAAGTTGTCTTTTGTCTGCAGGCAGGTCAAGTTCGAAGATGGGATATATCGGTCCACGTTTAGGCATAGGGGTTAGGCATTTTGGGGTTCTTGAGCGCGTTTTTCAACCGAATTCGCTGAAATTTGGTACATTGGGTTCTTATTGGGTACTAAATGTCGCCACAAAAAATTATAAATAAAGGTCCACTTTTTCTGGTAGCCCCCATATAACGGTACCTCCTAATTCTCTGTTTTTTTGGGGTTTTAGTCGTATTTTTATATCGAATGGGCTGTAATTTAGTACTGTGAATTCTAAATGGGTTCCAAATCACTCCACAAAAAATTATGAATATAGGTCCATTTTTTCTGGTGGCCCCCCATGTAAGGGTACCCCCATTTTTCGGTATTTTGGGGTTCTTGAGCGCGTTTTTCAACCGAATTCGCTGAAATTTGGTACATTGGGTTCTTATTGGGTACCGAATATCTTTACTAAAAATTATAAATATAAGTCAATTTTTTCTGGTAGCTCCCATATTAGGGTACCACCCAGATTTCGGTATTTTGGGGTTCTTGAGCGCGTTTTTCAACCGAAATCACTGAAATTTGGTATTTTGAAGCCGTATATGGAAGCAAATCTCCCTACCAAAAATTATTAATAGTCAACCCCTTTAAGGCGTAGTCCCCATATAACCACATTTTTTATATTAAGATAATTATCTGATTTTCCGCGTTTTTGGTTTGGTTCTAACACTCTGTTGTAATCATTTCACCTGCGAAGGATATCGGGATAAAAAACTAGAACGTACGGTTCGATAATGAACTATATGTGAACTATAGCCCGCATTTAGGCTTAGCCGTAGCCCCTGTGTGGGAGGTACCAGAAGGTATGGACCGATATTCCCCAAATTCGAACTTGAACAAAGTTTGGAAGACATAATAAGATGGGATGAAATCAAATTTTTCTGAAACGGATTTGGTCCGAATAAACGTGGGGTCTAGAACCAATATGTCGATGAGGCACGTTTTCACCGTGTGGAAGTGTATACACACTAATTAGCCATAAGGCTGAGGGTATAATTTTCTATTAAAAATTATTGTTTACATAATCGGTTTGTAGAAATGTCGGTATAGGTCCATTTTTGGGTATGTTCCCTATATTTTCATTTCAAGTACCTGCCAGTATATCTATGGTGGAGGGTATCCAAAGTTCTTAACGCTTTTTCACTTGTTTATATTAAAATAGTTAGCAAATTTTTTATATTAAAATAGTTAGCAAATTTGTTCCGTGTGTTGGGGTTATTTATAGATGAAATTTTCAGTTCATACCCTGCAGTATGGAATTCTAAAACGATATAGTCGATTTGGCCAAATGTTGTATTCACTTTTCTATTGGAGGATATTGACATAAAAACTAGAACGTGTAGGCACGGTATTGGGATTGAAAACTATATTATTAGCTTGGAGCTTGAGCTATATCGGCCATTAATTAGGCATAACCTCTTATTTAATAAGAACACCAAGTATTCGCTAATTCCTGCACAATGTTGTTAATATTGGCCCCGCTTTAGTATGCTTCTTATAAATTTGGCCTCTTAATTAGAGTATTTTCAGGACTTTATACACATGTTTCAACCTACTATGTCAACATTTTGGGGTTTTGAGATTTGAAATTGAAATTTCTGAAATTTTCTATTTTGGTTGCAACAATCGTTAGAATTGTAGTTATATATATGTTCCCTATATTTTCATTGAAAATTTTTTTCAGAATTTCTATGGTGGAGGGTATCCAAAGTTCGGCCCGGCCGAACTTAACGCTTTTTCACTTGTTTTTTTTTTTTAGTTCGAATCTACTCTAATTCAAGATTGTCTCTAAAAAATTTCAAGTGAAAATCTCAAGAACTCTTGATGATATAGCCGATTTATTGTGTCAGCATCAAATGACGGCAAGAGTGATTCTCAAACTTTAAACGTATTTTTCTCGAAACAGTGTTTTTACGAATGAAATTGCTTCCACCAAAAATTCAAATCTGCCCGATTGATAAGCAATTTTGTTATAGATTTCAAATTTGCATGTGTATGGTTTTTTATTGGTTCAAATATCTATATAGATCACATTTGTTGTTCACCCGATTCCATGTTAATGGTCATCCAAAGATTATATGTCTCTTCTATCAACAGGATATCGTACACATCATGTCTTGTAGGTACCCAAAGTGCTGAACTTTCTTAACTGGTTTTAGTATATCTTTTGTAATTTCTACTATAATTTAGTCCCTGAAATAGGTAATTTTTCTTTAATTCTAAAAACGAATTTATATATATATATATATACATATATATATAATCAAATATTATTTGTTTCCAATCTATCCTACAAATTGAGACATTGATAAGTATTTCGGTAATTTCAGGAATTTTTGTGTTAAATTTAATTTTACACCATGAGATCAAATAATAATATTTCTTTTACACATTTTATTTACATAAATATGTATGTAAATATGTATGTTAATTTAAATTTATTTCGTTTTTTTCTTGTTTTTGAAAATTGAAAAGATGAAGAAGTTAAAATTTTTTCTAGCAAACAATTAAAATTGCATTTAATTAAAACAAAAAGACATAAGAGTTGAAGACAATGAAAACTCCAGAACCAGATGATGATGTTGCTGTTGCAAAAAACGAATAAATTGTGATTTTTATCAGTTTGGATAGTTTTTTTTAAGTAAAATGGGAAAACGAACACAACAGACTTCAAAATAGACAAAATATCTGTGGGTTTATTTTTATTTCATTCATTTCTGCGAACAATATAAAATTGTTCGTAGCTCTTTTATATATCTAAGTTAAATTTTGTTCTTTTTCTATTTTTTTTTCATCACTTTTCTCCTTTCTTCGGTCGGTTTCCTAACAGGTCGAGGGTAGATATAAAACAATAGCCAAAGAAAGAAATGTAATTAAATTGTTGAAGAACAAAAGTGGATCGGAGACAATGATTGCAATTAGCCATGTTATCAGCTGTTGCGACAGACAAAAAGGAGTGGATAACAAATGTTGCACTCATTATTCAAAAGCATTTACTTAAATTCGATTCTGTTGAGGCAGATGAAACCAATGAAATCAACAAATTAAAAATGATTTAAATATTCATCTAATTAAGAATGAACATTGAAGTTAAAACGTTATCCAAGAAATGGCGAAACACAGCGATAAGTGCGAGAAAATTTGACATATATAATGCCTTTCGCATAGTGCCACAAGTTTTTAAGGTGAACATTCTTTGCCTTGAATTCAACAAGTTCAAGTTGCAAATTAATATATATATATATATATATATATATAGTATAGTTCTATGTGGTTCAATTCATTCATACCTAATGGATTGTAAATTACTTGGCTGACCATTTTCAATTCCATACCTGCTGAATTTCACTCAAATTCGCAAATCCTTGATTGTTCATAAAAGCAATGATGGTAGTTTTCATTACTTGAGAGTTAATATTACTCTTAAAATGTGTCCACAAATGAATGAAGTTAATTCATACCGACAAAATAGTAATTCACTCATTTAAGAATGTATTATATTTAGCAATAACATTTACACTTCATATAGGATTTTTGTTGTGGTCTCTATAATCGTGACAGTAACAAACATTTTTATAGCTTTCTTGTTAAAGTTTTTGTTGGCCATATTCTGTTAGTGGTAATCTGCAATGAATCCTATTGTCATAAGTTTCAGTGATGTTAATATTGTTTATTAAAATTTTAAAGACCTATAAAAATGAAATTTCACCCTTAACCCCACTGTGGTACAGGGTATTATGTTTTTGTGCATATGTTTGTAACAGGCAAAAGGAATCGAGATAGACCCATAGTTCCCATAGACCCATAGACCCCTGTACCCCACTGTGGTACAGGGTATTATGTTTTTGTGCATATGTTTGTAACAGGCAAAAGGAATCGAGATAGACCCATAGTTCCTTTTGAGAATATGCATAGAAACACTTTCTGAGTCGATTTATGCATATCCGTCCGTCCGTCCGTCTGTTGATGTTAAATTGTAAACAAAGTACAGGTCGCATTTATGATCCGATTTGGATGAAATTTAGCACAGCTCACTTATTTGGCGCAAGGACAAACCCTATTGAAATTGGGAAAATCGGTTCAGATTTAGATATAGCTCCCATATATATAAGTTAATAATGTTTGTTAAAATTTTAAAGACCTATAAAAATGAAATTTCTCTTAGTATTTTGGTGGTAGAAGAGAAGATATTTATACCCTTCACCACACTGTGGTACAGGGTATTATGTCTTTGTGCATATGTTTGTAACAGGCAAAAGGAATCGAGATAAACCCATGGTTCCTTTTGAGAATATGCTTATAATCACTTTCTGAGTCGACTTATGCATGTCCGTCGTTCGTCCGTCTGTTGATGTTAAATTGTAAACAAAGTACAGGTCGCATTTATGATGAAATTTGGCACAGCTCACTTATTTGGCCCAAGGACGAACCCAATTGAAATTGGGAAAATCGGTTCAGATTTAGATATAGCTCCCATATATATTTTCGTCCGCTTTAAGGTAAATAATGTACCAAAGTCGCTATATATCTTTCGATTTGCACGAAATTTGACATAGCCTACTGAATTAGATATAGCTCTCATATATAGTTTCGGCAATTTTAGGTAAATGGTGCACCAAAGTCCCTGAAAATGAGTTGATTTGCACGAATTTTGGCATAGGGTATTAAGTATAGAATGACTTGTGCCAAGTTTCGTGAAAATCGGTTCAGATTTAGATATAGCTCCCATATATAGTATCGCACGATTTTAGGTAAATGGTGTACCAAAGTCACTACATATCTTGGTCACTAAATTTGGTATAGCCTATTGAATTAGGTCTAAAAGGATTTGTGCTAAGTTTCGTGAAAATTGGTTCAGATTTAGATATAACTCCAATATATAGCTTCGGCCGTTTTTAGGTAAATGGTGCACCAAAGTCCCTGAAAATCATTTGATTTGCACGAATTGTTGCATAGCGTATTGAATTAAGTCTAGAATGATGTGATGGCTTTAAGTAAATTGTGCACTAAAGATCCATAGCTAGGCCGATTGACACAACGTACTGAAATTAAGGGGACCCCCCATTCTCGGGGTCAAATTTTTTTTTTTTTTGATTTAATTCTATTCTACACTAATTCAAGAATGTCCCTACGAAATTTCAAGTGAACAATTTCAAGAACTCTTGAAAATATTGCCGATTTATTGTGTCAGCACCAGGTGACGGCTAAAGGGCTTCTCAAACTTTAAACGCGTTTTTCTCTTTTGCGAATGGCGGGCACGATAACTCAAAAACTAATAACCCAATCGATTCCAAATTTTTACACGTTTCTCTGTGAGTGTATAGCTATCGTGTGAACTAGGATAAAGCCAATCGGTGAAGATCTTCCTTATTTTTTAACTTGGGTTTTTGTCAAAAATCGGCGATTTTCCAAAAATATTTTTTCAAAGGCCCGCAATTTTGTTAATTTTGGACCGAAGTCAATAATCCTAGTTCATACGAGAGCCAGACATGTACTCTTTCAATACCGTTGGAATTTTTGGATTCCGATGTTGCAGTGAGGAGTTATCATGCCCGCCATCAAAAATAAGGACTTTTTTTAATTACAAAAAACAACAACAAAACAATAACAAACATTTTTTTCTTCTCTTTTAAATCTTCAATTATAAATGTGCAAAGTTACAAACCTTAACAAGCATTGGTATTGATTTACCAGCCCATTGAATATTGAAAAATCAAAATCGAGAATAGGTGGGGTTCCCTTAATATAAATTATTCGGTTCAGATATAGATATAACTTAGCTTCCATATATAATTTCGACTTATTTATGTTAATTGTACACCAAATAATCAATGGGTTTTTGATTGAGATTAAATTTTAAACAGTACAGCGACGTCTTTTCGGATACATATGTAAAATATACCCAAAGTGGTGAAGGGTATCATATAGTCGGCCCAGTCCGAATTTACTAATTTCCTTACTGCTTTTATTTGTGTTTTCAATTACTTTGACTCATGTAGAAGGAAAGATTGTGGTAAAAATTTAACATAAATCACCACCACACAACTGAGTTAAGATTTAATATATGTCATCATTTAGACTCAATTCAGTGCGTTATGCCAAATTCCGTTCAAATAGAAAGATATATGATAACTTTCGTTCACCATTTATATAAAATCGGAAGAAAATATATATGGGAGCTATATCTAAATCTGAACTGATTTTTCTCAATTTTAATTGGTTTCGTCCTTGGGCAAAATAATTCATTCAAATATTACTATTAAAGTAATAAAGTATTTCTCACTTTTACCAATCCCAATAAGCAGTCTATTGAAGAATCTCCTGAAATGAACTGCTTTCACCAAAATATAAGTTTTACTACGGTGTGTTATGGACTATAAATTCGATTTCTATATCCACATTTTTTAAGCTATTGGTAGATACTTACCTTTATTTACCAGTATACATTCCATTTTACGGCATTTGTATATTGTTGTTATTATTTAAAGTTTGTTTATCTTACTAACCAATATTTACTCAACATTCATTTTGGTATCTATTTTAGTATCTGTTAATTTTTGATTGTCCATTAAAGTTATGTTGACCGTTATCGCTGGCTGACAGTTTATTTTGTTCTTAAAGTTAAGCGAACAAACTTCTGTTTTTGTTTTCAATAACAAGGTAGGTTACATCCACCTTGCAGCTGAGATTCCTCGACAATACATGCTTACGCATTTTAATGGGGATTTTGTGTCGGCGGTCATTGTTGTCTTAAAACAATCTAAATCAAACTTTTATTACTTTCTTGTTATATTGTCGTTGTCCTTATTATGTTTGTGGTTGTGTGGGAAATAAATTTTTTTATTTTTATCTGCTACCTCCTATACAAACAAAATTATGTTTGTATATATTTATATTATTTGTCCTAGACCCCATGTATCTTCGGAACAAATTTGTTTCATGTATCTTCGGACCAAATTTGTTTCAAAAATTTTTGATTTCATCTAAATTTTGCCCATCTTATTATTTCATCCAATATTAGTTCAAGTTCGATCATGGGCAATATGGGTCCGCTCTTTCTGCTACCTCCCACGCAGGGGCTGGGCCTAAATGCGGGTTGCAGTTCATTAATATATATATAATATATATAAGGCTAATTATCAAACCTTATGTTCTAGTTTTTTTTTGTATCTTCCGCAGATAAAATGATTACAACAGAGTCTTAGAACCAAACCCAAACACGGAACAAATCATATAACTATTTTAATATAAAAATGGGGTTATATGGGGACGACCCCAAAAAGGGGCGAGTATTAAAAATTGTTGGTAGGGAGTTTTGTTACCATATACGACTACAGAATACCAAATTCCAACGCATTCGGTAGAAAAATGCGCTCAAGAACCCCAAAATACCGAAAATTGGAGGTACCCTTATATGGGGGCTATCCGAAAAAATGGACCTATATTTATAATTTTTTGTGGAGAGATTTGATACATAATAAGAAATCAAAATACTAAATTACAGCTAATTACATAATACTGAAAATTATGAGGTACCGTTATATGGAGGCTACCAAAAAAAGTGGACCTATATTTAAAATTTTTTGTGGGAACATTTAGTACCCAATAAGAACTCAATGTATCAAATTTCAGCGTTTTCGGTTGAAAAACGCGCTCAAGAACCCCAAAATACCGAAAATTGGGGGGTACTGTTATATGGAAGCTATGCCTAAACGTGGACCGATATATCCCATCTCCGAAATTTACCTGCCTGCAGACAAAAGACAAACCTATGCAAAATTTCAGCTCCCTACCTGAATTCCTTCAAAAGCGTGAATACAACAGACGCACGGACAGGTCTAGATCGTTTAATAATTTTACCCTGATCAAGAATATATATACTTTATAGGGTCGGAAATGAATATTTCGATGAGTTACAAACGGAATGACAAAATTAATATACCCTCCATATTATGGTGGAGGGTATAACAAGTGAAAAAACGTTAAGTTCGGCCGGGCCGAACTTTGGACACCCTTCACCATAGATATACTGACAGGTATTTGAGATAAAAATATAGTGAACATACCAAAAAGTGTACCTATACCGACATTTCTACAAAACGATTATGAATCTGAATATTGGTCCTAGACCCCATGTTACTTTGGACCAAATTTGTTTCAAAAAAATTTTGATTTCATATTTCATCCAAAATTAGTTCAAGTTCGAACATGGGGAATATTGGTCCACTCCTTCTGGTACCTCCCACACGGGGGCTAGGCCTAAATGCGGGTTACAGTTCATATATATGAATATATATAAGGTTAATTATTGAACCAGGGTCTTAGAACCAAACCCCAACACGGAAAAAAATCATATAACTATTTTAATATAAACCAGTAGGGAAAATAGTAAAGTCGGACTGGCCGACTTTACGATACCCTTCACCACCTTGGGTATATTATACATATGTATCCGAACTTAAATATGAGATTTTTATCTATAAGTAAACCGACTAATATAATCCCTGCCATTCTGCAACCTATTCTAATTTTTTTAAATAGATTTAAAATAAACTTTACACACGCTATTTGGTATGTCTCACCGTTTAAAATGTAATATCATTCAGGCACCTATTGATTATTTGGTGTACAATCAACGTAAATAGGTCGAACGGATTTCAAAGGAACTTGCAGAGATTAATTTAAATTAATTTGTGTCAATCGGAATGCTATGGGTATTTAGTGGACAATTAACTTTAAATTGGACGAAAGTATATATAGGAGCTGTATGTAAATCTGAGCCGATTTTAAGAAAACTTGACACACGAAAGGTTATAGTAATTTCACTACATTGTACAAAATTGTGTGCCGGTAGACCAAACGTTGTGTCTTTAGTGCACACTTTAGATTAAATCGGACGACAATATATACGGGAACTATATCTAAATCTGAATCGATTTTCACGAAACTTAGCACACATCATTGTGGACCTAACTCAGTACCCTATGCCAAATTTCGTGTAAATCGAACGATATATAGGGACTTTGGCGCCTTATTTGCCTTAAATCGGACAAAACTATATGGGAGCTATATCTTAATCTGAACCGATTTTCACGAAACTCGGCAGATATGACTCTAGGCTCAATTCAGTACGCTACTTCAAATTCCGTGCAAATCGAAGGATATATAGGGGCTTTATGGCACCATTTACATAAACTCGGACGAAAATATATATGGGAGCTATATCTTAATCTGAACCGATTTTCACGAAACTTAACACACATCACTCTAGGCTCAATTTAGTACGCTACCCCAAATTTCGTGCAAATCGAAGGATATATAGGGGATTTATTGCACCATTTACATAAACTCGGACGAAAATACATATGGGAGCTATATCTCAATCTGAACCGATTTTCACGAAATTTAACACACATCGTTCTAGATAATTTTTTGTTGAGAGATTTGGTACCTATTAAGAACTCAAAATACTAAATTACAGCCAATTCGGTGGAAAAATACGATAAAAACCCCCAAAATACTGAAAATTAGGAGGTACCGTTATATGGGGGCTACCAGAAAAAGTGGACCGATATTTATAATTTTTAGTAGAGATATTTGTACGCAATAAGAACCCAATGTACCAAATTTCAGTGAATTAGTTTGAAAAATGCGTTCAAGAACCCCAAAATAACGAAAATTGGGAGGTACCCTTATATACCCATCTTCGAACTTAACCTGCCTGCAGACAAAAGACAAAACTATGCAAAATTTGAACACCCTATCTCAATTCCTTCAGAAGATAGCGTGATTACAACAGACGGATGGAGGGAAATGGCTAGATCGTCTTAGAATTTTACCCTGATCAAGAATATATTTACTTTATAGGGTCGGAAATGAATATTTCGATGAGTTACAAACGGAATGACAATATTAATATACCCTCCATATTATGGTGGAGGGTATAAAAATGAGTCAAAATGTTAATACGAACATGATTGTTTTGATGGAATAGATGTAATCATTATATTGGAAGCATTACTTTGTGGCGATAAAAGCCCTTGGCGAGTATATTATGAACTCAGAATAGCGTACTGAATTGACCCTAGATATTTGTGTGCTAAGTTTCGGGAAATTTAGATTAGATTTAGATATAGCTCCCATATGTACTTTCGCCCGATTTTGTGTAAATGTTCCCTATATATAAATTGTACACAAAAGACCCAATGTTTGGTCTATTGGCATACAATTTTGTACCATATACTTAACCCTTTGAGCCCCGAATTTTTTTTCCGTATTCATAGAACAATTTTCTGTTCACAGGTTTAATGCAACTATCCTAGATAGGATATGGGCAAAATTTGACATCGCTACATCCTTGATTTCGGGAGATACAGTACTTTCTTTCTGAAAAATAAAAGCCCAATATCAAGAAAACCAAAAGCAAAATCGACGAAAAAATTATTTTATAGTATTCTCTATATTCTGTTTTACAAGAATTAATAATAATTATGATGACAGAATTTGTACATTTCGAATACGAAGCGATTTAAATAATTTGAACTGTATACACAAGTTAGTACTGTACACATTTTTGCCCTCTTCTGTATATTAAAAAGCTTATAACTTTACGAAAAATTTGAATTTTTCAGATTTTTCTTGTGATGTTTGGTCCATAATCAGGACTTGACATATGAAATCCAAAGAGTATATATCTACTAGCAGCATTTTAAATATAAGATCTAAAACATTTTGTTGCCTGTGGGCAACATTGGGCCACACAGGGTTAAATTAGTATAACCTTGCATGTGTCAAGTTTTCTTGTAATCGATTCAGATTTACTCATAGCTCCTATATAAATTTTCGCCCGATTTTAACACTAGAAAGACTGGAATTTTGTATATACCTATATTGCCGAAAAGCGGTCAAAATGACCTCATTCTGAAAAAATTATATTATGTAAAAAATTTGTATACCCTTCACCACACAGGGTATTATGTCTTTGTGCATATGTTTGTAACAGGCAAAAGGAATCGAGATAGACCCATGGTTCCTTTTGAGAATATGCACAGAATCACTTTCTGAGTCGATTTATGCATGTCCGTCCGTCCGTCAGTTAATGTTAAATTGTAAACAAAGTACAGGTCGCATTTATAATCCGATTTGGCTGAAATTTGGTACAGCTCATTTATTTGGCCCATAGACGAACCCTATTGAATTTGTCCGATTTACGGACTTTAATCCCTGTAAATCATGATGTGTGCTAAGTTTCGTGAAAATCGGTTCAGATTTAGATATAACTCCCATATATAGTTTCGCCCGATTTTAGGTGAATGGTGCACTATAGTACCTGAAAATCTTTCGATTTGCACGAATTTTGGCATAGAGAACTGAATTAAATCCAGAAAGACGTGTGCTAAGTTTTGTTAAAATCGGTTCAGATTTAGATATAGCTCCTATATATAGTTTCGCCCGATTTTTGATAAATGGTGCACCAAAGTCCGCCTATATATTTCGATTTTGGGATAAGGTGTTGAATTAAATCTAGAATGATGTGTGCAAAGTTTCGTGAAAATCGGTTCAGATTTACATACACCTCTATATATATTCCCGTCCGATTTTAAGTAAATGGTGCACTAAAGATCCATAGCTAGGCCGATTGACACAACGTACTGAAGTTAATATAAATTAATCTCTGATAAGTTTTCTTGAAATCGGTTTAGATATAGATACGTATGCTGAATACACCCAAAGTGGTGAAGGGTATCATATAGTCGGCCCAGCCCGACTTTACTACTTTCCTTACTGGTTTTAAACTTATTTTTTTATATTTTTCACATTATTTACAATCATATAAAAAGTTGTTGTTATTTGTTTGCGGTGGGAGGGCTCACGAGTTTCTCTTTTAGAATAAGAAAAGCGTGAGTCAAAATGTTCGAAAAGGAGTAAGTGTTTATTCTAATGGTGAAATCGACTGGAAAAATAAAATTGATTTTTGCCTATTTGCGTGTTCGTTTGTGTGCCTAGAGTATCAAACGGGTTTTCATGTTGTTGTACTGATCTGGTCATATAAGAAATTTACTTTATTCAATAATAAAAGTCGTTTGGTTATTTAAAATTTCCCAAGAGGTCAAAATGACTGCTTTTAGGCAATATATGTATAGCACTTATGAATACGGGAAATGAAAGAGGGGAGGGAGCAGCAACTGTGATTAATAAACGGAGTTCTATGTGATACAAAAAGTCACCAAATTTTAAAAAGCTGTGTCATAATATACACAGTTGTTTTTGTACTTGAAATTGAAAAACGGTCAAAATTACCGCCTTCGGCAATCTAGTGTTAAGTAAACGGTGTACTAAAGTCCCATAGCTAGGCCAATTGACAAAAGCTACCGAAATTAATATAAAGTAATATCGGGCAAGTTTCCTTGGAAACGATTCAGATTCAGATATAGTATAGCTTCCAAATATAATTTCGACATATTTGTGTTAATTGTACACCAAGTAATCAAGTCAAGGTTGTCTTTGAGATTAAATTTTATACAGTAAAATTAAGATCATTTACAAAATTTAGCATAGGTTGCAGAATGGCATGTGTAGGGATTGATGTTAGTCGGATTACGTATAGATTACGATCACATATTTATGTTCGTTCAATTTCATTCCAATGTTCCTTCGAAAAGGCGTCGTCTGTTAGGAAACATGTGTAGAATATTCAAAAGTGGTGAATGGTATCATATAGTCGGCCCAGTCCGACATTACTACTTCACTTACTGGTTTTAATATTTAACTGATATAATGTTTACCTCAACTATTCATACACGATGTAATTAATATTGGTCCCGCTTTAGGATTGTTGTAAATAACGGCCATTGCTTAAATTTGTATTTGGTGTATATTATGGATTACATCAATTGTCGGTATAGGTCCACTTTTTGGTACGACCTATATATTTTCATTTCAAATAACTGTCCGTTTTCGATTATAATTTTCCTAACATCCTTCCATTGTTCTGTTGTATCCTTTTTTTATCAAAAAAGTTTGTGTAAACAAATTTAATTTCATTTACACGCTCTTCCATCGTCCATCATTCTGTTTAATTTTTAACACTTGCTTTCAAAACAAAACGCAGAAAAAGTACAACAACAACGACAGATGATGTCCCTTTCTTGACATTTTTTTGGTCTTTTTATTTTCTTATAATTGCGGTGGCGATGGGGCGATATTATTTGTTGTGTTAATATAATTGCTTTACATTCATGTTTGGTCATTAATTGTAAAAGTTTATCTCTCTGCGTTTGTGTATGCATGGATGTGTGTGTGAGAGATGTGCTTTCTAAGAATAATGACTTTTGGTCATTGCTGTAACTGGATACCATTTTCAATTGTGATGTGCGTTAAAAATTGTCACTACCACTCCATCTTCCTTTTGTCGGGATGGTCGCCTCTCTCAGTTTATGCATCAGTGAATGTACGATTGTGGCTTAGAAAATAAATGGTCGAATGTAACGTGATGACAGGAACAGAAACGTTAAGTGGTTTTTAATTACACACTTTTCGGTTGTAACGTTGATGTTGACAACGTCGTAAGGTTCGCCATTAACAAAGGTTATATTTTGGTGTTCAATTACTTTTACTGGTGGTATCTAAATTATGACCGTCTTCGAACACTTTCTTTATATTCATGTTTTGTTTTTATACCCTTCACCACATTGTGGAAAGTTCAAAAGTCGAACGGGGCCGACTATATGATACCCTTCACCACTTTGGGTACATACAAGAGATGTTAATATCTACAATATCCTGTAATTAGAACAGATATAGAATATTTGGAGGATGATTGAGATGGAATCGGGCGAAATTAAATGTGCTATCTAGATAGACAGATTCTGAAATCAGTTAAAAATTGCATGTCAAACTGGCAAACTTGGATTCTTTGGTGTACCCTTTGTATGAAATCGAACAAAATTATGTATGGGAGCTATATATTAACACATGTACCTAGTTAAGCAACCGTTGCATACACAATTTGTTTCTTTTTATCACTCCGTATTCAATTTTATACCCTCTGCTAAATTTTGTGTAAATCGAAAAAATGTATACCCTTCAGTGCATCATTTACATAAAATCGAACGAAAATATATATAAGACCTATATTAAAATCTGAACCGATTTTAACAAAACTTTTCAGTCATCAGTCTGGACCTAATTCAGTACTCTGTGCAAATTTTTGTCCGAATCGGACAAATATTGGGAGTTTGGTGTTTCATTTACAAAAAATCGAATGAACCTATATATGGGAGCTATATCTAAATCTGAACCGATTTTAACGAAACTTCGCATATATACGTGTAGACGTGTGGACCTGATTCAGTGCGCTGTGCAAAATTTTGTCCTTTTACACAAAATAAGACGAAACTGTATATGTGAGTTATATCTAAATCAGAAACGATTTTCTCCACTTTCAATAGAGTTCGTCCTTGAGCAAAATAAGTGAACTGTGCCAAACTTCCTCTAAATCGGATCATAAATGCGACCTGTGCTTTGTCCACAAAAATACATGGACTGCGTAAATTGACTCAGAAAGTGGTTCTATGCATATTCGCAAAAGGAACCATGGTTAGAGATGGGCAGTGGGTAAATACCCAAAGGGTAAATACCCGGTAAATTGGGTAAATACCCATTTGAGGGTACCTTTGTATGGGGGCTACCAGTAAACATGGACATGGATACATACATTTTTGCATAGATATTTAGTACCCAAAGAAAACACTCTGTGCCAAATTACAGCCAATTTGGTTGTAAAATGTGTCTAATAGACAAAAAATACCTTAAATCGGGAGATACGGTTATATGGGGGCTACATCAAAACTTGGGCCCAGGGACCCCATTTTGGATTTCTATATTTGCTTTGGCATTAAAAACATGTGTGCAAAATTTTGTCCGCCTATGTTAAGTCGTTCGGCATTTTATGAGTTTATACCCAAATTTGGGTAAAAACTCTGGTATTTACCCACGTCTTTAAAGTATCGTAAAACTATCCATTCTACATCGATTTGATAGCAAAAAACCGGAAATAGGGTGTAAGATGTTGTATTACCGATTCAATATAGTAAATACCCAAATAAATACCCGCAAATGGGTATTTAGCCACCCCTTGTGTATTTACCGGTAAATACCATCTCTAACCATGGGTCTCGATTCCTTTTGCCTGTTACATACATATGCACAAAGATATAATACCCTGTACCACAGTGTAGTGAAGGGTATAAAAAACACCAATATGTTAACATCACTGTTTAAAAACTAACGATTATTTAGGCAAATTTTTATAAGGGCTCTTAGTTAAAGTTTAAAAAAATGTAAATTAATACTAAAATATGTAAACATTTAAAGAAAAGTTCCTTCATATCAACTTCCGATAAACTGAAAATAGCACTGTCTCATCTACCATGTTTGGTTGTTTTATGACCATCCATTAGCAGATTTATCCATTCGACATCGAATTCATTGTATTCCTGTAGTCCGAATTCTTTTCACTGAACTTAGAAATATTTATAATTTGGTACTCTAATTCATCTTTCCAAAATTTACATATTTTTATCTTAACCGAATTAAAGTACAGATTAACCACAAAGATGATTGGTATATTCATTTATCACTGTCCATTCGATAGTCAACCACTTTAATTCCGTGAAAAAAATCTACAAAAATCATGTTTTAAATATTTAAAACTAAATTCAAATCAATACCTTTAAGTTATTGGGTATGACAAGCAATGCAAAGAAGAAGAAAACGAAGACAAAGGCAACAAAACAAAACAGAACAAATCACAATCATTCTAGCATAGCAAATAGGAAAAAATAACATCACGGACATTATCCGGAGATAAGATGCGGGATTACACCATACCGAACATAGCAACATAAGCGTCAACAACAAACAGCAGCTTTAGACGTCAGCATGCTAAGTAATTTTTCTGGCTGGACCAACGATAGAGAAGGAGATTTGGGTGAGGATTCAAAGCAAAGGCCAGCATAGCCAGAAACAATAAGATAACTGTGCTGAAATCAACACTCTTCACATTTCAACAACATTTGTTTTTTTGGACAGCTATTTAACAACAACAAACAGCACAAATAATAAAAAATAAGAAGGAAATAACGACAACAACAACAACTTACCCACCAACAAGGAAATTGATACATCCTGATGTATAGTTTGAAGAGAAAATGAATGTATATGTAGTACTTTTAGTCACTGTCCATTATATGAGAACATCATTGAATTATTCACACTCGGTATTCAGTAACAATATAATAACAGTTTTCATATATAACCAGGGTCCTTTTGTAAAAAAAAAAAAAAAATTGGGGAAGGAAAAGTAAACCAAGGTACAAATTTTATTTCTACATCTTGCCAAATTTGATGTTCCGGGGAAAATTTTTGTAAATTATAAACAAAGTAAAGGTCGCATTTATAATCCGATTTGGATGAAATTTGGCACAGCTCATTTGTTGGGCCCACGGACGAACCCTATTGAAATTGGGAAAAATCGGTTCAGATTTAGATATAGCTCCCATATATGTATTTTCGTCCGATTTCAGGTAATTGGTGCACCAAAGTGAATTGAGCCTAGAGAAATGTCTGCCAAGTTTCGAGAAAATCGGTCCAGATTTAGATATAGCTCCCATATATATTTTCGTCCGATTTCAGGTAATTGGTGCACCAAAGTCCCTATATATCTTTCGATTTGCACCAAATTTGGCACAACGTACCGAATTGAGCCTAGAGAAATGTCTGCCAAGTTTCGAGAAAATCGGTCCAGATTTAGATATAGCTCTCATAAATAGTTTCGTCCGCTTTCATGTAAATGGTGTACCAAGGACCCTATATATCCTTCGATTTGCACGAAATTTTGCATAACGTACTAAATTGAGCCTAGAGTGATGTCTGCCAAGTTTCGTGAAAATCGGTCGAGATTTGAATATAGCTCCCATATATAGTTTCGTCCGATTTCATGTAAATGGTGCACCAAAGTCCCTATATATCTTTCAATATGCACGAAATTTGCCATAACGTACTTACTTGAGCTTGGAGTGATGTCTGCCAAGTTTCGAGAAAATCGGTCCAGATTTAGATATAGTTTCGTCCCTATATATCATTCGATTTGGACGAAATTTGGCATAAGGTACTGAATTGAGCCTAAAGTATAGGTATAGCTCCCATATATATTTTCCTCCGATTTAATGTAAATTTAGTCCAGAATGATGTGTGCCAAGTTTCATGAAAATCGGTTGAGATTTAGATATAGCTTCCTTTTATTATAGATCGATTTTCAGTAATTGACGCACTAAGGAACCAACTCCTCATGTTTGTCAGATTGGCATCACAACGTACAAAATTGAGCATGGAATAACGTAGTGGCGGTTTCTAGAAGTACAGACATAGCCCAACGGATGACCTATTTATATTTGTTTGAAGTCGGTTTGCATACTTTTGTCCCATTGTAACAAACGAATAACATGTTTATGGATAGATCTAGGTAGATTCAGCTTTAGATAAATATCACATATTTCATTTCATTCAATTTCATGTTAATAGTCCTTTTTAATATACCCATAGTGGTGAAGGGTATCATATAGTCGGCCCCGTCCGACTTTACTACTTTCCTTACTGGTTTATTTTTCGAAATGAGCAGAGAGGTTCTACATTCGAATTTTGGCATAGCGTATTGAATTAAGTCTAGAATGACGTATGCTAAGTTTCGTGAAAATCGGCTCAGATTTAGATATAGCTCCCATATATAGTATGGCCCGATTTTAGGTAAATGGTGTACCAATGTCCCTATATATCTTTCGATTTGCAAGAAATTTGGTATAGCCTACTGAATTAGGTCTAGAATGATGTGTGTTAAGTTTTGTTAAAATTGGTTCAGATTTAGATATAGCTCCAATATATAGTTTCGGCCGATTTTAGGTAAATGGTGCACCAAAGTCCCTGAAAATCATTTGATTTGCACGAATTTTTGCATAGCGTATTGAATTATGTCTAGAATGATGTGATGGTTTTAAGTAAATTGTGCACTAAAGATCCATAGCTAGGTCGATTGACTGAAATTAATATAAATTATTCGGTTCAGATATAGATATAACTTAGCTTCCATATATAATTTCGACTTATTTATGTTAATTGTACACCAAATAATCAATGGGTTTCTGATTGAGATTAAATTTTAAACAGTACTGCGACGTCTTTTCGGATACAAGTGGTGAAGGGTATCATATAGTCGGCCCGGTTCGACTTTACTACTTTCCTTACTGGTACTTATGTTTAAATTCGTTCCTTTATGTTTGAATCCTTTATTCAAAATTTGTAGAAGTGAGTAAATTTTTTCTCATAAACCATTTTCGAGTTTTTTTTAAGATATATTTAATCATCATCAGTTGGTGTAAAAAATTAAAATCTTCTATTATTTAGGGTTTACATATACTTTTTCAAGATTTAGGCGATGCTTGGTTACGAATGGTCACATAACTCAGATTTATAGTTCCACTTTGTATAACCATTTATTGGCTGTACATGTGGTTCAAATGTCATTAACTGCATCGAGAAAACACATGTTAAATCTGTCGTCCTATCTGCTTGAAATTGAAGAAAAATAATATATTTGTGGCAGTATAGGGTAGTAAAAAATATTTATTTATATATATTAATAATTTCGACCCAAAACTAAAAGATATAATTCAAATTAACTTTAAAATCCATAGTATTATAAGGTTAAATTTCTTTGTTTCACTGGGCCTTATTTCCCGACCTTATGCTGTAGACATCTGTAGAGTCTTTGGTTACGTTATGTAAAGGACTTTTTAGTGAATATTTTAGTATGCTGCTTATTTATTCAATCTTCGACAATCAACCAACCAAACAGCCAACCAACGAACCATCCAATCTAACACCCAACGAACTAACGCAATGGCTTCCTTTTTGTGAGCAAGTGCTACAATGACTATCACTATCAGGCGAGAGATTTCAATATCATTCCATGAAATGACACGGCTATCTAATCGCTAGA
Organism: Musca vetustissima; assembly: GCF_032173495.1. Classification (NCBI taxonomy): domain Eukaryota; kingdom Metazoa; phylum Arthropoda; class Insecta; order Diptera; family Muscidae; genus Musca; species Musca vetustissima. The sequence goes on from NW_026879875.1 coordinate 20,002, forward strand.
GTTTGGTTGGGCTGGTGTCATGACATCAAAATACCATGTCGTCCAACGGGAATGTGTTGGAAATGTTAATGAGTTAACGCAGTGGTAAACGACAGCATGAAATCGACAACACGGGTCGGCAGGGGAGAGTACGAGATATAGATACGACAACAATTTTGAGATATATTCGAAATGGATGCTTTGCTATGTGGTAGTAGTAGTACCAACGTAGCCAGCTAGCTAGCACATGTGCATAGCTAATGAAAGGGAAATTGGCAATAGTTAAATATGCAGAAAATTTCTGTCTGTCTCTCTGTTCGGGTTTTGAGTAACATTTTGTTCGGTATCAGAAAAATATATGCAAATGAAAAATAAATAGTATGGAAGATACTTAGGTTTTTGGGAGGTGGTGATGGTGGTAGCATAATTCGTTTCGAAATAAACAGAATATGTGGCTAAATATGGTTTTGTTGTTGCTATATGTGTCATGAATTTTGGTATAATATCCTTAAAAAGAACATCAGTATTTTTTAACACTAGAACGCCGAAGGCAGTCATTTTGACCGCTTTCCAATTTCAAGTACAAAAGCAACTGTGCATTTAATGACACTTTTTTTAAATTTAGTGAATTTTTTATAGTAAACGTAATTCTATGAGGTACAAAAAGTCACCATATCCGATAAGGGCCAAATATGCACCGTTTTGTTGTATGATTTGTTGTCATTTTAAAGTTCACTTCATAATGCCTCTCTCATAGAAGTCCTGCTCCTTATTTACAAAAAAACTCTAGTAGGCGATTTTCACAATCCTCGCTATATACCAATTTTTATACCCTCCACCATAGTATGGAGGGTATATTAATTTTGTCATTCCGTTTTTAACTTACCAAAAGATTCATTTCCGACCCTATAAAGTATATGGGCAATATTGCCAATTTTTTTAACATAGCTGAAGCGGAGGTTCACGCCTTTATAACTCGGGAACTACTTAAGTATATGAAAAAGTGAATAGTTTTGGGTTAATTGATCTGTCGTTGCAAACTGTTCATGATATTGACCTCAAAACTTTATTTTGGTGGAAGCTGTGTCTACTTTAATGTAGAAAAATGTGTAAAAACAGGTTGAGGCGAACCAGTTTTTTAATGTTCTCTATCGATTTGTGACTAAACCACTCATTGCACGGTCTTCGTGTCAAAAGAAAACTAGAAGCCAACAAAATGGGGACTACGCCCCTTATGTATCATTTTTCAAAATTTTAACTGCATCTACCTTTAAATGATGCTGACATTTTGAAGCTCGATTTTGAGTGTTTTTTTAATTTTACTTCTAGCTTTAATACGCAAACAGGAATTAATAAAAATCGATTATAAGATTATAGTAGTCGCGAATCTGCGTAATTTGATATGTATTTTGTGTATGTAGTATTCACAGCTTCAGAGTAATACTCATCCGAAGGTTCGAATTTTGTGCGATCAAATTTCTAAAGAACCTATTTTTCGGGCCAAATTTTTAGATCTGTCAACTGAATGATATGGGTACCCGCGATCAATAAGGTTTTTTACGTTTCGGATGATATAAAATCTTCTTCGTGAAAATCCATCTACTAGAACGGCGGGAACTGGCCTTCCAAAAACACGAAATTTGGCAAAAAATGTTTTTGAAAATATCGCGGATTTATTTGCGATTTCTGTGGATCATTTCCGCTTCAATAAATGACCTCATACGGATTTTGATCCTTTTCGAAAAGAGAACTTTAAAAACTTCAGCCGAAAGAGAGATGTACGCAATTTATCTCAAAAATAGATTGCGATGGCACATCCATGGTTCTTAATGGACCACATTGAAATGGTATAGATCGATGTATTTTTTTAGGGTGCACACCGAAATCGGATACGCGTTAATGGCATATGGAGTTTTCGGAAATTATTCGCGTTTTACGATTTTTTGGGTACTTCAATGTAACGTGTGGCACATCTTAGCCGTAAAGTGGAATTTCGCAAAATATAGATGGATTGGAAGATAAACTTCAGTACTTCCTGGAAACCGCATGCGCATCAAATGAATTTGAGAATTACGCGATTTACACGCAATTTAAAATGTATATTTCATAATATTATTTTATTTTAAGATTTATTCCTATTTATAGAATTCTAAGATTTATCGAAAGGGTCTTGATATAATCCGCAAGGCGTATACTTATACACAAAAAGTGATTATTATTATATATGCCAATTTTTCGGCGAAATTCAGGTAAAATAGCAGAATAACCCCAACATTTTTTTCTTAAATTTCTTGTATAAAATTAAAATAATAAATATGATGACATTATTTTTTCGAACCAAAAACAAATATTTTTCCTCAATATCTTGTTTTGTTGTCGATTTGATTTAGAAACCGCTACACGGACTTGTGTGATTTTGATATCATTTGATTCACCACCGTGTTTAGATTGTGTAGATATTTTTAAATTTATTTTTAGGTGTGTGTATGTCATTAGTATAATGAAAATATTGATGTAATCTGCTATATTTTTTTATTTTTCTCATATTTCGCGAATATGTGCAACTTTATCGTGATTATTATAATATATTCATATTCTTATTTTACGGAGGAAGATATATATCAACGTTTTTGGTCAATATAATAAACGGCGTAATTTTAAGATTTTTTTCTTATGCCCAAATTTAAAACCTCGATAACTTTTGCGCGCATCAACCAAAAATTTGATCGCGAACGGTTTCGGAGTCAGAACATTTTTCTCTATATGTGTACCAAAAATCATAGATGTGCCACAAAAACAAAAAAGCTGATTTTTTGAAAATGGAATATTAAAAAATTGGCAATATTGCCCATATATATTCTTGATCAGGGTAAAATTCTAAGACGATCTAGCCATGTCCGTCCGTCTGTTGTAATCACGCTATCTTCCGAAGGAATTGAGATAGGGTACCGAATTCGCTGAAATTTAGTACATTGGGTTCTTATTGGGTACTAAATGTCTCCACAAAAAATTATAAATATAGGGCCACTTTTTCTGGTAGCTCCCATATAAGGGTACCCCCCAATTTTCGGTATTTTGGGGTTCTTTAGCGCGTTTTTCAACCGAATTCGCTGAAATGTGGTACATTTGGTTCTTATTGGGTACTAAATGTCTCCACAAAAAATTATGAATATAGGTTCATTTTTTCTGGCAGCCCCCCATATAAGGTAACCCCCAATTTTCGGTATTTTGGGGTTCTTGAGCGCGTTTTTCAACCGAATTCGCTGAAATTTGGTTCATTTGGTTCTTATAGGGTACCAAATATCTCCTCTAAAAATTATAAATATAAGTTAATTTTTTCTGGTAGCTCCCATATAAGGGTACCCCCAAATTTCGGTATTTTCGGGTTCTTGAGCGCGTTTTTCAACCGAATTCGCTAAAATTTGGTATATTGGGTTCTTATTGGGTACCAAATATTTCCACTAAAAATTATAAATATAAGTCCATTTTTTCTGGTAGCCCCCATATAAAGGTACCCCCAAATTTTTACTGAAATTTGGTATTTTGTAGCCGTATATGGAAACAAATCTCCCTACCAAAAATTATTAATAGTCAACACCTTTTAGGCGTAGTCCCCATATAACACCATTTTTAATATTAATATAATTATCTGATTTTTCCGCGTTTTGGGTTTTGGTTCTAACACTCTGTTGTAATCATTTCACTTGCGAAGGATATCGAGATAAAGAACTAGCGCGTACGGTTCGATAATGAACTATATGTGAACTACAGCCCGCATTTAGGGAGGTACCAGAAGGCATGGACCGGACCCAAATTCGGACTTGAACCAATATTTCGATGAGGCACATTTTCACCGTGTGAAAGTATATACACACTAATTAGCCATAAGGCTGAGGGAATAATTTTCTATTAAAAATTATTGTTTACATAATCGGATTGTAGAAATGTCCGTATAGGTCCATTTTTTGGTATGTTCCTTATTGTTCCTTACAATTTAATTGGAAACTTGTTTGTATCAGTTTTCATAGACTAATCAATTAAAAACTTACTTTTGGATCCATAATTTTAAAATCTTAACTTTTTGAATTGTTTAAAGTATTTTCCCTTAATAATATACTTTTGTGTCCTTTAATTCGCTAAAAATACTGTTTTACATAAATTTTAGAAATTACACAATATACAACATTTTTCGAGGACTCAATATTATCTGTATTTCTGTGATGTTGAACACACAGACTCAACTGCTGCTGTTGTTCTTTCATTTTCAGTTATTTATTATTAATCCGTGGGAATGTACGCTTCAGGTGATACACAAATTGAAATTCATTTCGTCCTTGTTGTCATATCTTTCTTTCAATGGTAACATAAAAAACACCAGCGTTGTAAACCAAATGAAGACACACCACACTGCCACAGTAAAAAACTGTAGAAATTGTTTTTATTCTGTCCTTTGTTAACATTTATTACAACCATTCATTGATATTATTACAAGAGTAGAGAAACAAATACAAGTTAACAAAAAATATTTCAAACGGGGTCTAGTCGAAGCATATTTACCCTATAGATATTTAAAAAATATAAAATTAATTTAGAGAATTTAGAAATGCGTGACAACATAAAAGTATTGATTTACATAATTTTATCCCATTGTAAGAAGCAACACAATATTTGACCAAATGAAAAATTTATTGGATAAATGACATGTTTATCCAATTCCATTTTACTGGTCCTACAAAAACCGACATCTGTTAGGAATCATCTGTTGAATATACCCAAAGTGGTGAAGGGTATCATATAGTCGGCCCCGTCCGACTTTACTACTTTTTTTACTGGTTTCGGCTGATTTTATGTAAATGGTTTGTCTGATTGAGATGAAATCTGGAACAACGCACCGTAGTGTGATTATAATGACGCGCGTTAAGTTTGGTTGATATAGGTTACAATTTAGATATAGCTAACATTTTTATTTTCATCCGATTTAAGTAAATGTTGCTCCAAGGACTCAAAGTTAGGCCATTTGGACTATTTTTTTTTAACTTTCTGGTGTAAGTATACCAAACTCGTCATGTTAGTCAGATTGACACGACATGTTGAACATCGTAAAAAATTGAGCATAGGATGACGTTATTGCGTTTTGTAGAAATTGGTGCAGATGCAGACATAGCTATCATATATATTTTTGACCGATTTCATTAGAATATGAACCAAATATTCAACAAGTGCCCGATTGAATAAATTGTGCACATTATTGACGACATTACCGTTTTCTTAACACGCAATTAATCTGCAATAGAATAGAGTCTGCGACGCAAATCTGCACCTAAATGTATTGGGTTTCCGTTTAGTAGGAAAATTCTATAAATGCACGACAAAACCGCTTAGAAGTTAATTGGGTAATTCAATAACAAATATTACATTGCCACCTCTCACAACTCCACCCAGTGTTTAATGGTTAAGAGTATACAATTATGAAAATGAGCAAATGTCGATTTTGTTCACACAAATGCCCATGTGAGAACACGAGCCGCGCTACTTTCGCCACCCCCTTTTTCCAGACCTAGCTCCCAGATGGTGATGATAATGAGTACTAAAAAAATATACCCCAAACAATGAATTTTGATATTCCGTTGCTGATATTTGGAGCTTGTTTACACTTTTCGCCATTCCGCATCTGTAGGCGAATGGAATACAATATACAATACATAGATTTGTTGTTGCTGCTGTTGACGTTATTGTTTTCTTGTTGGGTGTTTGTGTGTGTGTTTTTGTGTTTTATAACATGGGTGTTTGTCTTTTGACTTTTTCTGGCACTTGTTTGACAACCATTGTTATTTTATTTTTGTGTTCTGGGTGTTGTTCCTTTTTTGATTCCCCAAAATATTGTTGGAATTTTTTTCCGTGTATGTATATGGTGGGGTTTTGCCATTGACAGTGCTAATTTGTACACCGCTTCTTTGTTTATCGTTGTTTTGGATCTGTTGTGTGTATGACTGTTTGTGTTTTTTGTGAAACTGAGCTTATTGAAATTGTACCAATTGACTTAATTCAACGATGGTAGATAAGCAAGCAGCAAACTTTTGCCTCATTTAATTTGAGATAAATTTTCAACATGGATGTTTTTTGTTTTGTGAAGAATTATATGCTCGAGGGATTGTGAGAGTTTTTTCGTGTTTGTATAGTTAATTATTTGAAAGGTTAGCAGATCACATCGAACTGCATGATTATTTCAAACCAACTTTTCGTATGAAACAAAAATTTAATGATAATTGTACACTAGTTTTATATTGCGTGCATACGCTATTAAAATATCTTCAGCTCTTGTGATTAGGGACAGAAATATGATATGAACTTAATATTTAAATACGACATAATTAAAATATATTTATACCCTTCACCATAACATGAAAAAAACAGTAAGGAAAGTAGCAAAGTCGGGATGGACAGACTATATATTACCCTTCACCACTTTGGGTATATTCTACATATGGTAAATTACAAAATTCTTTTAAAATTTCATTAAAAAAATTTTGAAAAATTTTTTTGCGAGCACATTTATGATTTTTGGTACATAGGTTAAGAAAAATATGCTGATTCGAAATCTGTTCGCGTTCACAAATTCGGATGCTGCGCACAAAAGTTATAGCGGTTTTAAATCTTGTATTTCAAATATAAATTAAATGGATTCCTATTCGTTGTAATTCGCGAATTTCTTCACAAATGCTTAAACACCATTGTTTTCTTTGCATACTAGTCAAATCACACTGAAATACGGTTTAATAGTCGCGAAAAAACAAATAGAAACATGAAGATATCGGAAAATAAAATAAATTAATTTTTGAATTAAAACAAATGTTTTTTGGAATTTTCGATTTTTTAGTATGTTTAAGAGGATACGGTTTTGCCTTAATCTTCTAAAATATACGACGCTTTCTTTTGCAAATTCTTTTAGATGGTTGTTAAATATCGGTAGATTCATCTGATACGAGTTTCGACGTCATTAATGGCCAAATATATTGCACTTACAATACATAAAAATTATCAATATTGAAAAGCTTGCAATTCGCGAATTAGTTGAAATCAGTTGATGCGCATGCGATTTTCGTATAAACCGAATCAATGTCTTTCAATAATTATGAATTTTTCGATGTTTAATTTAGCGGTCAAAGTGTGCCACTCGATGCACTTTACTATGCAAAAACCCTAAAAATGGCTAACAATCCCGCAAAGTGCATACGATTTTTATGCGCATCCGATTTTAGTACTCTCCTATGAAAATACGCAAAAGGACACCTATTTTAAAAGGATCGGTTAAGAACCGCGGATGTGCCTCCACAATCAATTTTGGATAAAATACGCATATTATTCGCGTATCGATGTATTTTTGACCTATTTCCACACAGATTCGCGAATTTGGCAATACAAGAATAAATGCATGTAAAATTAATTCGAAGAAAACCGCGATTATATACGCGAATTTGTCAAAATAAGTTTTTGCAGTTTTTCCCACATTCAGGGTACCCATATCCGCCGTTTTATTGGACGGAATTGAACATGGATGGGCTCATTAGATCCGGCACGTAAAAAAACTAAAATCACGCGGGGTTCCACGGAATTTCAGTGGTCTTTCTTAATTTTAGACTCAAAAAATATGTTTTTTATAAAAATTTACGCACCAAATTTTCGTCTTTGGACCCCAATTACAAAGAAGCTACGGTGAGCACATTCATGAGATATACACTAAACGAAGCAGAATCACGAGTTCTACAATCCTATAATTAGTTTATTCCATTATGTGGATGCGCATCCTAATTATAAGAAAAATTCAAAAAACACCGAAAATCCGGCTTCAAAATGTCAGCATCCATTTTGGGTGGATGCAGTGATTGAATCGAAAAATCATACATTAGAACCATATTGTCCATGGGGTATTCTGCAACTTAGTCACTGATCACATGTGCGTGCATTGTGTAGTTTAGCCACAAATCGGGAACGAACACAAAAAAACTCGTTGGCTTCAACACATTTTCACCCATTTTTTTACATTACCACCATCACAGCTTCCACGCAACTTATTACTTATTACCAATATTTTAAGATTTTGACAAGAACACTTCATTTTATAGAATTGAATTTAAATTATATGTAATATGTTCATATTTCGCGAGTTATAACCTTGCAAACCTCAGCTTCAAGGAATTTAAAAGATTTTTGTAATTTCCCATATGTATCCTAACAATTTCATGTCAATGTTCCATCGAAGGAAATATATATGGAAGCTATGTCACCACTTCCACCAATTTAAAACAAAAAAACAGTAAAGAAAGTAGTAAAGTCGGACTGAGCCGACTATATGATACCCTTCACCACTTGGGGTATGGTGTACATATGAATCCTTACAATTGCATGTCAATGTTCCCTCGAAGAGACATATTCATGTCCTTCTGCAACCTATTATAAATTTAATTTCATTCGGGCATATTTAAAGTTGTCTGCGTACCATGGGACAAACTTGTGGAAACCGATTAATAGCAAAATTGATACACGATATTCAGTATACGATATTCAGGCACCCGTTCGAAATATATATTTAAGCTGTACAAGTTTCGCGCAAATCGAAAGATGTATACGGACTTGGGTACACCATTTACCTTAAATTGGACGAAAATATTCATGGGAGCTATATCCAAATCTGAACCGGTTTTCGGGAAACTTGACACACATCAATCTAGAGCTATTTATTACCTTGACCAAATTTCGTGCAAATCGAAGATAT
>NW_026879876.1:0-28766 GCF_032173495.1 Musca vetustissima
ACTTGGCACACGTTAGGATACACCAACTTCAGTACGTTTTGCAAAATTTTATTCCAATGGGCTTAAATTTGACTCTTTGTTACTTACTTAGCACTTGTTACAGAACGGTTGTTCCATAAGCCGGGCTTAAAAAAGATTTCCAAGCGCGTCGGTCTTGTGCGCAAATCAACCAATTTGGAAGACCTCGTTCCTAGATGTTGTTTTCTACTAGCACGGGTAGTATCAGTGTCTTGTAATGTGTGAGTTTGGTCTGGCTGGAGGTGGCCTTGTTTCTAAACTGCTTACTTAGACCATAGTAGCATATGTTGGCCATCACAATCCTTCTCCGAATTTCAAAACTGATGTCATTCGTTTTATTTATGGCGGTACCAAGGTATATAAAAACGTTGACTACCTCGAAGCTGTAGTTCTCAAGTTCCACAGTTGGTCCGAGTCTACTGGACGTATTGCGCGTTGATACCATCAGCTTGGTCTTCTCGCGGTTTACAGCCAGACCCACTTTGGCAGACTCCTTCTCAATTTGTTCAAAGGTGTCTGTAACCGCTCACAATGTTCGACCCATTGTATCGATGTCATCGGCGTAGGCGAGTAACATGTGTTGTTTGGTGTACAGAGTGTCATTTCTGTTCACCTTTGCCTCTCGTATGACCTTTTCCAGCAGGATGTTAAAAATATCACACGACAAACTGTCACCTTATCTGAAACCTCGTTCGGTATTGAAGGGCTCCGATAGGTCCTTCCCTACTTTAACAGCTGACCTTGTGCCACTTAAAGTTATCCTGCAAAGCCGTATTAATTTTGCAGGAATGCCGAACGTAGACATGGCTTTAAACACCTCTGAACGGATAGGGCTGTCGAATGCGAATAGGTGGTATGTGTCGATGTTCGTGGGTCTTTTCCAGGATTTGGCGCAGAGTGAAAATCTGCTCAATGGTGGATTTGCCAGGTCTGAAGCCGCATTGGTATGGTCCAATGATGTCATTGACCATTGGCTTCAGTCGCTCACACAGCACACTGGATAGCACTTTATATGCGATGGGAATGTGACTTATTCCTCTATAGTTTGCACATATAATCTTATCTCCTTTTTTGTGCACGGGACACATTGGGCTTGCATTCCTCTAGCCAATTTTTACTAATCAGCTGGTGCATGCTCCTGACCAGCATCTGGCCACCAGCCTTGAATAGTTCGGCTGGTAATTCATCGGCTCCTGCTGATTTATTGTTCAAGAGCCGATTAATTGCTTTTAGGACCTGATCGTGGCAATGTGGTACATTCTATACCATCATCTCTTATTGGTTCTGGGGTACCATATTCAACGCCACTATTTGATACCAGAAGCTTTTCAAAATGCTCCTTCCAAATCATCAACACGCTGTCTGTATCTGCCACCAGGTTTTCTTCTTCATTTCTGCAGGAGGATGTGCCTGCACCAAAGCCTTCATTTTGGTGTTTACTCGTTGTACATCTCGATTTGCTCACGTTTTACGCAGGTGGGGAAGTTGAGCGGAGTAGGCCTCGGCTAACTGTTGTGTTTGCAGCTTTTCGACGTCCAGTTTCCGTGTTGTGTTAGATCGCACCTTTGCTGTCAAATTAAGACGGGTGCGTACCTTGGCTGCCACAAGGTAATGGTCCGAATCGATATTCGCTCCTCGGATCAGGAGATATCCAGGTGGCCTTGTGTATATCGAGATGCTTGATTCTGGTGCTGCTTCCTACCATGTTTTCTGCTGCCGCGAAGTCAATCAACCTCATGCCGTTGTCGGATGTTTCTTTATAAAGGCTGAATTTTCCGACGGTGAGGCCAAAGATATTTTCCCTGTGCCAAATTTCATCCGATTCGGATAATAAATACGACCTGCACTTTGATTACCATTTAGCATGGACAGACGGTCATGCATAGCCCGACTCAGAAAGTGATTCTATGCATATTCTCAAAAGGAACCATGGGGCTATCTCGTTTCCATTTGCCTGTTACAAACATATGCACAAAAAATTATTTAAAAATCCACTCCTGTTTATGGAGTTCCCGTAGCGTTGTCAGACGTTCAATACCCTGCCTAGTTCCGAAACGTGTTGCGTCTAATGAGTTATTTTTAATATTCCCCAAAAAAATAATATTTACATTATTTTTGTTCATATATCTTTCAAAATTAATTTTTTGTTTTATTATTGTGCTAATCAAAATTTTTCCTTTCAAAGTAAATTTGCACATCACATTAATTGTGTGCGGAATAGAGGGGGGGTTGGGGTCTTCCGAGCCCTTTCTTAATAAGACTTTCTTAATTTGTATTATTTATTTTAAATTTTTTGTACCTCCAACGTGTCTCTATTCATTTTTCCTCTATTTAATTTAATAGCTGTTATCTGGCCCCATTGTTGATCTTCAAGTCAAAAGATACGCAGTTCTATTTAAAGAGAATGGAAAAAAAAAAACAGATTTTTTTGTTTATATTTACTGTTATTGTTAACATTTTGATTTTGTGTTTGCTGTTGTTGTTGCCCACGAAGCAGCTTTTTTCCAACATAATTTACATCAAGTGTTAATTGATATAAAATATTTAACAATATCTCATTTCTCATATTATCTTGCGATATCTGGGCAGTTAGTTAGTCAGGGTGGCAGGCAGAGATATTCATCTTGCCTCGTAACTTGGCATCTAGTTAAAAACCAATTTGCAAATTTAGTTCCAATTTAACGGCCGAGGATTTAATAACGTGAAATAAAATTGAGAAAAAAATACGGGCTTCCGATTTTTTTTAATAAGCGGGAGGCTTATTTTTCGTTTCGTTGAGAAAAAGAAAATTGTTGAGAAAATTCTAGAAAATATTCGGAGAAGTGGCGACGGAGAAAAAAAGTTGGTGTATGAAGTCGTAAATAATCGGATAATACTTTTAAGTAATTATAGATGACGTGACCGTCGCATCACCAATAAAAATAAAATTTTAAAAATATTTTTCGAGCACCTATACTTATAAATAGGCGTGGATTTTTATACCCTACACAACTATGTTGTCAGGGTATTATAGTTTTGTGCATCCCCAAGAGTTTGTAACGCCGCGAAATATTGGTCCCAGACCAATAGTCGATCTAGACATGTGTGTCCGTCCGTCCGTCTGTCCATTATAAGTTGTAAACACGATACAGGCCACAGTTATGGACCAATCTTCACGAAATGTAGGATTGGTTGTGGCCAATGAAGACCCTATTGTTTTTGGTAAAGATGGGTTAATATTTAGGGGATGAAATGTACCAAATACTTAACTTTTGTCCGATCATAATTGCGGTCTCTGGAGCGACCAGAAATTATGACCCAAACATCGCGAAATTATACATGGAGAAGGGGATCGGGCCAAAGAATAAACATGATTGTTTTGATAAAGATATTTAGCGGGCCAAATGGAATCTGGCCTTTGTGTGAAAAATGACAAGTTTTGTATTCAATGGCGAATAGGGTTAGAACATGGAGCTGTTGACCTATAATCGGTCAAGAGAATGCAAATATCTCGAAATTTTGCCCAGGCTCAGAGTATAGAACCGCATATATTAGAGTTTGGTGGAAGTTGTGTAGAGTTTCATATGATCGGCCCCGACCGACTATACTGCTCCGCTCACTGGTTTAAAAATATTTTTGAGCACCTATACATAGGCGTGGATTTTGTAAAAATATTTTTTAGGCTCCCTAAACAGGCGTGGATGTTTATACCCTACACAACTGTGTTTTTGGGGTATTATAGCTTTGTACAACCCCAAGAGTTTGTAACGACGCGAAATATTGACCCACATTTATGTATACCGATCGTCATATCTCGACTAGCTGAATCGATCTAAACATGTGTTTGTGTGTCCGTCCGCCTGTCCCTTATAATTTGTAAACACGACACAGGCCACAGTTATGTACTAATCTTCACGAAATTTTGCAAATAGGATGGGTTCGGCCCAATAAAGACCCCTAATGTTTTTGGTAAAGATCGGTTAATATTTAGGGGATGAAATGGACCAAAAACTTTATTTTTGTATGATTTTCTGGTCGCTCCAGAGGCCGCAATTATGGCCCGAACATCGCGAATTTTTACATGGAATAAGCATGCCTGTTTTGATAAAGATCGGTCAATATTTAGCAGGTCAAATTGACTCTGACTTTTGTGTGAAAAATTACGAAATGTGTATTCTGACAAAGTTTATATAAACCTCTGAAGGACATAGACCCGAGAAGTTTATAAGATATCCAAGATGAGCGGTTGACCTTTAAATTGATACCAACTATATTGCCATATGTACTCGGATGCGGGAGATACACTTAAATATTTACAGTTGCTGACGTATTCATATTTTATTCAGTAACCTATTACCACATTAGAGGACGGATATATAGCGCTGATCGCTTTGAACTGTTCCATGAAGTTCCAGTTATGGTCAAGTATAACACTTGTACTGAATATTGGGAATATTCGGAAACTATGTCAGTGTAAGGAGGAGATGGTGTTGATCTCTAATCGGCCAAGAGAGTGCAAATATCACGAAATATTGCCCAGGCTAGAAATAAACATCAGCAGAAAGATAGAGTTCCTTGGTAGTTGTGTAGGGTATCGTATGGTCGGCCCCGTCCGTCTATACTGCTCTGCTCACTGGTTTAAAAATATTTTTTTACAAATAGGCGTGGATTTTTTAAAAATATGTTTTAGGGTCTATAATAGACGTGGTTTTTTATACCCTTCACCACACTGTGGTACAGGGTATTATGTCTTTGTGCATATGTTTGTAACAGGCGAAAGGAATCGAGATAGACCCATGGTTCCTTTTGAGAATATGCATAGAATCACTTTCTAAGTCGATTTATGCATGTCCGTCCGGCCGTCCGTCTGTCCGTCCGTCTGTTGGTGTTAAATTGTAAACAAAGTACAGGTCGCATTTATGATCCCAATTGGATGAAATTTGGCACACGTCACTAATTTGGCCTAAGGACGAACCCTATTGAAATTGAGAGAAATCGGTTCAGATTTAGATATAGCTCCCATATATATTTTCGTCCGATTTAAGGTAAATGGTGTACCAAAGTCCCTATATATCTTGCGATTTGCACGAAATTTGGTATAGGCCACTAGTCTAGAATGATGTATGCTAAGTTTCGTGAAAATCTGTTCAGATTTAGATATAGCTCCCATATATAGTTTCGCCCGATTTTAGGTAGATGGTGCACCAAAGTGGGATTTGCACGAATTTTGGCATAGCGGATTGAATAAAGTCTAGATTGACGTGTGCTAAGTTTCTAGAAAATCGGTTCAGATATAGATATAGCTCCTACATATATTTTCGTCCGATTTTAGGTAAATGGTGCACCAAAGTCCCTATATATCTTTGGATTTGTACGAAATTTGGAACAGCGTAATGAATTAGGTCTAGAATGATGTGTGTCAAGTTTCCTGTAAATCGGTTTGGATTTAGATATTGCTGTCATATATATTTTCATCCGATTTAATGTAAATGGTGTACCAATATCCCAATATATCTTTCGATTTGCACGAAATTTGGCACAGCGTAATGAATTAGGTCTAGACTGATGTGTGTTAAGCTTCCTGAAAATCGGTCCAGATTTAGGTATAGCTCCCATACATATTTTCGTCCGATTTCAGATAAATGGTGCACCAAAGTCCCTATATATCTTTCGATTTGCACGAAATTTGGCACAGCGCAATGAATAAGGTCTAGAATGATGTGTGTGGAGTTTCCTGAAAAACGGTTCAGATTTAGATGTAGCTTCCATGTATAGTTTCGCCCGATTTTAGTCCCTATATCGACAGATTTGCACGAAATTTGGCACAGGGTTTATCTTTCGATTTGCACGAAATTTGGCACAGCGCAATGAATTGGGTCTAGAATGATGTATGTTAAGTTTCCTGTAAATCGGTTCAGATTTCGATATAGCTCCCATATATATTTTCGAGCCTACTGAATTAAGTGTAGAATGATGTGTGTTAAGTTTACAGAAAATCAGTACAGATTTAGATATAGCTCCCATATATATTTTCGTCCGATTTAAGGTAAATTGTGCACCAGAGTCCCTGTATAACTTTCCATTTACACGAAATTTGGCACAGCGCAATGAATTAGGTCTAAAATGATGTGTGTTAAGTTTCCTGAAAATCGGTTCAGATTTAGGTGTAGCTCCCATATATATTTTCGTCCGATTTAACGTAAATGGTGAAATCGGTTTATATTTAGATATAGGTTTTATATCTGACCAAATGAAAAATTTAATATACATAGGTTGCAGAATGAGATGTTTATGGATCCAATTTCATGTTACTGGTCCTTTAAAAAGAGACGTCTGTTACGATTCATCTGTTGAATGGTATTATATAGTCGGCCGTGTCCGACTTTACTACTTTCCTTACTGGTTTAAAAATATTTTTTAAGGTTCAACAATAGGCGGAGGATTTTTTAAAAATATTTTTTTAAGCATCTGCTCTTGTTTACTTATTTGCAACATATGGTAATCGCACCTTAACCTTTTTAATTGTCTACTTCGTATTTTTAACCTTTAACCGTAAATTATGCCATAACTTGACTTTATCTCTTGTTTCCGCACATAACTTCCCTACCCGACCATATATCTGTGTTTGGCCTCAAAGAGTAGAAGAAGAACAAGACAAAGATAAACAGATTTATCCAATCATTCCGTCAGTCATTCCTCATTTCATTCCCTCATTCCTCAAAGTAAAGTCATCCAAAGGTATCTGAGACCAACAACAGACGAACCGCACGCTATGATAACATAGCTGCAGTAACTTCTAGTGCCAGAGTTCGTCTAGCAGAACCGCCCAGCATCCCCGGCATCTCCGCCAGAATTTTATTCATTTGTAAATATTATTCAATTGTAAACAACGGTGGTATTATCTTGACAGCTAACCACCACCAAACACAACGCATTATGGTGATTACCGACCGGGTTGGTTGGCTGGATGGATGGCTGGCTGGTGGCGGGACGACTAATGTTACGACAACGAAAGGACAAGATAAGTACACACGGAACATGGTACATGATGGGCTACAATAATAACAACAAAATCCACAGACACATTTGCTAAATGCCCTGACATGCTTTGTTAGTTGGAGAAGTGCCGGCTACCCTGGGTGACTAGGCGAACATTTGAGGCAATAGAAAAACACAAAAAAAAAATTGGCTTCCTGAAAAATATATTTTAAACCGGTGAACGGAGCAGTATAGTCGGACGGGGCCGACCCCTACACAACTACCACAGAACTCTATCTTTCTGCGGAATTTTTTTCCGAGCCTGGATAATATTTCGTGATAGTTGCACCTTCTTGCCGATTAGATGTCAACAGCACCTTATTCCTTGGCCCAATTCCCTTCTCTATGTAAAATTCGAGATGGTTGGGCCATAATTGCGGCCTCTGGAGCGACCAGAAAAACCGAAAAAATTAAGTATTTGGTCCATTTCATCCCCATCAATATTAACCGATCTATACCAAAAACAATAGGGGTCTTCATTGGGCAGAATCCATCCTACATGCAAAATTTCGTGAAGATTGGTTCATAACTGTAGCATGTATCGTGTTTACTAATTATAATGGACAGACGGACGGACACACATGTCTAGATCGACTCAGCTAGTCGAGATATGACGATCGGTATATAAAAGGTGGGTCTAGGTCCAATCTTTCGCGGCGTTACAAACTCTTGGGGCTGCACAAAGTTATAATACCCTGACAACATAGTTGTGTAGGGTATAAAAATCAACACCTAGCCTTAAAATTTTTTGAAATTAAATTTTTTTTAAAAATCTAACCCTAGGCTACCCAAGCCTTAAAAAATATTTTTAAATGTTCCTATTTTTTTATTTTTTCCCACTGTAGGTGTACGATTAAATCGGAACAAACCACTCTTGGCTACAATAAATCCTGTTAGCTGCTGTACAACAACATCAGGAAAAACAACAACAACAATGAATGGTGTATGAAACAATAGAGCACTGAACAAGAAAAAAGGACCCGTTAGAGTATCAAGTCACTGCAGAACCTGGACATTAATCAAGCGGATCCTGCACGCAACCTCCCTCCCTCTACTTCCGACATCCACAATGGCTTTCAAGCATAACAATGTCGTGACATTGCCATTAATCCTAATGGTACTGCTGCAGGTTGGCCAGCACCACCTAACCTCCGCTAATAGTATCCTGCGGACCATTCATGGTCAATCGCAACACCTCCACAATTGCAATAAAGAGAAGCTATTGGAGTTTCCCGATTTTAGTATTATCACTGAGTTGAGTGTTCATAATTGTTATGTCCCGTCGCTGGAGAATGCCTTCTTTATTCGATTCTCCTCGCTGACCCATTTGGAGATTGTCGACAGTCAATTATCCGAGCTGGAGGATTATGCCCTGCATGGCCTAAGGCAATTACGTTCCCTGTCATTGGCTCACAATAATATCACCGAGGTCAAATCATGGTCCAATGAGCAGATGACAGCTCTGACCAGCTTGGATCTCAAGCGGAACTCCATACGGGCCCTAACCTTGAAGAGCTTCTATCGTTACCCGAATCTCCAACGCCTACATTTGGCTGGCAATCTTTTAGATGACATCGATGATGGTATCTTCAGATGGATGCCTCATTTGAAATATCTGAATTTGGGTCGGAATCGTTTGATCACGCTGGATAATCGTAACTTTCATGGGATGCACCGATTGTCGTATTTAGCTTTGCATTTTAATGAAATTCGGGAAATTGAGGCAGCATCCTTTGATACGAACTCGCATTTGAGAACCTTGAGACTGGAGGGGAACTACTTAAGGGATTTGGATTTTTTGAAGGTCAAGAGCATGACGAGATTGCAGCATTTGAATTTATCCTATAATCTGCTGGATAGTTTGGATGGTGGTGCTTTTTCGAAGGATTTTGAATTGGTTACCTTGGATTTATCTCACAATCAATTGGAGGAGATCACACAGGATGTCTTTGAGGGTCTGGAGGCATTGGAGGTTAGTGAGCATTTGAAAAAAATATCTAAAAAATCCTCACCATTTAGGAACCCCTAAACCCACAACTCTTTTGGGACCCTTAAAAATTATTTAAAAAATCCCCACCTCTTCTGGGACTCCTAAAAAAATTATTTAAAAAATCCACGCCTTGTATGGACCCCTAGAAATTATTTTAGAAATCACCACCGCTTTGTGGTCCTTGAATTTCAAAAATCAGAGCTCCTTCAAAATTAATCCGTAATTCTTTTCTCCTCATTCCAGCGCCTAAACATAAGCAACAACCTGTTGGAAAATCTCCCATCCCAAATTTTTGAAGATCTCAACAGCCTAGAATATTTGGAACTGAGCCACAATAAAATCTCCCAGCTCTCACCGGATGTCTTCAACACCACACGCCAGTTACAATATCTGGATCTGTCCTATAACTTATTGAACGACATAAATGCCAGTATCTTCAATGGCCTGTCATATCTTCACGATCTGGACCTCTCCCACAATCAATTATCCCGTGATGAATTTATCGAAATGTTGGCGGACATTCCGCTCCATAATGAGTTACAGCTGAATCTGACCGGTAATCATTTCCGTTTGCTGAATATTACGGCTCTAATGAACTTCGGATATGTTGAGTTGGCCGATAATTGGTGGAGCTGCAAATGGTTGGTCCAGGAAATGTTACGCATGCCGAAAAGTATAAATTTCGGTCAGACATATGCTGTACATACGGAATGGAGCCTGGCGCTGCTGGAGACCAACGGTATTGATTGTTATGATGAGGATAAGCGGAGGAGTATAATTATTTTGGATACATCGAAGCTGTGGGAGAAGCGAATGGAAATTATAAGAAGTGAGGTAAGGCTACTTTTATAAGATCTGAAGGTATTCAGGATGTTGGAAGAAGAACGTGTTAATGGTCAATACAGCTACAGATGGCCTTTTAGCGGGTCTTCTGTTTTTAGTGAACCTCTTAAAGTGATCTTCTATGTATAGAGAACCATTTTAGAGGGACTTCTGGGATAGAGAACCATTTTAGGACCCCTATAGAAGGTCTTATTGAGGATTGAGGATCATTCAGAGAGACTTCTTTTAGGAATAGAGGACCCCTAAAAGGGTCTTTCAACTATAGAGAACCTGATGAAGGTCTTGTAGGTCTAAAGTATCTCTTTGGACGGTATAGATGACCTCTTTAAGGGTCTTGTAGGTATATAGGTAAAGCGAACCCCTTAGGGGGTCTTCTAAGTATGGAGGACCTTTCAGAGTTATATGTATAGATGGCCCCTTTAGATGGTCTTCTTGGTATGAAGGACCCCTTTAGAGAACATTCTAGGTATATGGGATCCCTTTGGAGGGTCTTCTAGTTATATCGAATTCCTTTAGATGGTCTTCTAAGTATGGAGGACCGTTTTAGACGTATAGAGGGCCTTCTAGAGGGTCTAATAGGTAGATCGAACCCATTTAGGGGGGACTTCTAGGTATAGATGATCCCTTTAGAGAGTCTTCTAGGTATGGAGGACCCTTTTAGAGTGCCTTTTAAGTATGTAGGACCCCTATAGAGGATCTTCTAGGTATAGGGGACACCTTCATATGGTCTTCAAGGTATATCGAATCCCTTCTAACTTCTAACTATGGAGGACCCTTTTAGAGGATATTCTAGGTATAGAGGGCCCCTTTAGAAGGTCTAATAGGTAGAGCCAACCCCTTTAGATGATCTTCTAGATATGAAGGACCTTCTAGGTATAAAGGACGACTTCATATTGTATTTTAGATATAGCGAATCTCTTTAGTGGGGCTTCTAAGCATGGAGAACCCCTTTAGATGATATTCTAGGTGTAGAGGACACATTTAGATCGTCCTCTAGGTATACCGAATTCCTTTAGAGGGTCTTCTAAGTATGGAGAACCCCTTTAGAGGGTATTTTAAGTATGAAGGAACAATATAGAGGAACTTAAAGGTATAGAGGAAACTTTTGGAAGGACTTCTAGTTATATCGAATTCTTCTTGAGGGTCTTCTAAGTATGGAGAACCTCTTTAGAAAATATTCTAGGTACAGGGGAGACCTTTAGGTGGTCTTCTAGGTATAGCGAACCCCTTTAGAGGATATTCTAGGAATAGTGGCTCCCTTTAGAGGGTCATCTTGGTATGGCGGACCCCTTTAGAGGTTATTTTTAATGTGGATATTCTAGGTATAGAGGGCCATTTTAGAGGGTCTTCTAGGTATAGAGGACTCCTTTAGAGGATCTTGTAGGTATATAGGGCCACTTTAGAGGTTCTTCTAAGTATAGAGGATCCCTTTAGAGGATATTCTAGGTGTAGAGGACACCTTTAGATGGTCTTATAGGTATAGCGAACCCCCGTAGAGGGTCTTCTAGGTACGGATAACCTCTTCAGAGGATCTTTTCGTAGGAGGATCTCTTTCGATAATCTTCTAGCTATAGAGAACGCTTTTAGAGGGTATTTTAAGTAAAGACGATCACCTTATAAGGTCTTATAGGTACAGATTAGAGTATAATGTAGGCATAGATGACCTCTTCAAAGGTCTTTTCATTTTAGAGGACCACTTTAGAGTTGTTTCAGTCCTAGAAAACCCCTTAAGATGTACTCTAGATACAGAGGTCCTCTTTAAAAACCTCCTAAAGATTTTCAGGGTATTGAAATCACTTTATCCCACCTTTGTATCTATTTTCAGCACACCACCCCCTTCGAAACCCATCCCTCACCACCACCCCTATTCTGGCCTAAAATACGCATGGATAAATTCGATTCCCGTTCGGTAGTGATATGGATGCTTATTGCCATTGCCATAGCTTTTTCGGCCCTGAGAATAGCCCGAAAATTGGTTGATCGTCGTGAGAGACTTGCGAAACTTAAGAAAATGAAGGTAAGAAAATATTTCTTTGAGACTCCAAAACAATTCAAAATTTTTTCACTTTGTTGCAGGAAAAATTACAAAACAATCAACCCAGGCTAGCGACATTAGATGAAGCCGAAACAGATAGCTTAACGGATACCGATGGCAAAGTACCCGTCAAAGCCAATCACAAGCCATAAATTTAAAATGTCAATTTTTGTTTATAGAATATGAATTTTTAATTAAGTTAGGACTGAACGGAAATCTTATGTTATACATTGTTGTTGTATTTTTTGTTGTTGTTGTATATTTCTATTATATTGGCTAAGCTGTAAATACATTTCTGAAGCTATAAACAATAACAACCGGTAACAGAAAAAATAACAATGCAATAATTTGTAATTAAAACTGGATCTTGATATGTTTATTGATAAACCAGGTTCGTTTGTAGACCCTTGAAATCCATTGGCGCATGATCGTAAGCAAAGTCCAACAATCGTTGGTCAGTTTAGACAGAGCATTTGTAAAATTAAGAGGTAGCTCTTGTGGAGAAATATATTTTATCGGCAGGTAAGATAAAATAATTCTCAGGACCCTTGGTGTGGATCTGTTAAATATTTTTTCACGGTTTACCAAGATCACCATCCTGAAGAGGCGTGGATTTTTTAAATAATTTTTTGGGCATCCTGAAGAGGCGTGGATTTTTTTAAAATAATTTTTTAGGCATCCTGAAGAGGCGTGGATTATTTTAAATATTTTGTTAGACATCCTGAAGAGGCGTGGGTTTTTTTAAATAATTTTTTAGGCATCCTGAAGAGGCGTGGATTTTTTTAAATATTTTGTTAGACATCCTGAAGAGGCGTGGGTTTTTTTAAATAATTTTTTAGGCATCCTGAAGAGGCGTGGATTTTTTTAAATAATTTTTTAGGCATCCTGAAGAGGCGTGGATTTTTTTTAAATAATTTTTTAGGCATCCTGTAGAGGCGTGGATTTTTTTTAAATAATTTTTTAGGCATCCTGAAGAGGCGTGGATTTTTTTTAAATAATTTTTAAGGCATCCTGAAGAGGCGTGGATTTTTTTAAATAATTTTTTAGGCATCCTGTAGAGGCGTGGATTTTTTAAATAATTTTTTAGGCATCCTGAAGAGGCGTGGATTTTTTTAAATAATTTTTTAGGCATCCTGAAGAGGCGTGAATTTTTTTAAATAATTTTTTAGGCATCCTGAAGAGGCGTGGATTTTTTAAATATTTTTTTTAGGCATCCTGAAGAGGCGTGGATTTTTTAAATATTTTTTTTAGGCATCCTGAAGAGGCGTGGATTTTTTTAAATAATTTTTTAGGCATCCTAAAGAGGCGTGGATTTTTTTTAAATAATTTTTTAGGCATCCTGTAGAGGCGTGGATTTTTTTTAAATAATTTTTTAGGCATCCTGAAGAGGCGTGGATTTTTTTTAAATAATTTTTTAGGCATCCTGTAGAGGCGTGGATTTTTTTAAATAATTTTTTAGGCATCCTGAAGAGGCGTGGATTTTTTTAAATAATTTTTTAGGCATCCTGAAGAGGCGTGGATTTTTTTAAATATTTTTTTAGGCATCCTGAAGAGGCGTGGGTTTTTTTTAAATAATTTTTTAGGCATCCTGAAGAGGCGTGGGTTTTTTTTAAATAATTTTTTAGGCATCCTGAAGAGGCGTGGGTTTTTTTTAAATAATTTTTTAGGCATCCTGAAGAGGCGTGGGTTTTTTTAAATAATTTTTTAGGCATCCTGAAGAGGCGTGGGTTTTTTTTAAATAATTTTTTAGGCATCCTGAAGAGGCGTGGGTTTTTTTTAAATAATTTTTTAGGCATCCTGAAGAGGCGTGGATTTTTAAAAGAAACTTTTTCTGGTATTTTTAAGAATTATCTTTAAAGGCTTGCAGAAGTTCTCTAATATCCTCGAAGATGTCGAATCTTAAACCGGCCCTGAGTTCTACCACCTGTTCCTTACATGAGCCCGTCAAAATATTAGCCTCTGAGGAAAATCTCTTGCAAATTAAACCCCAAACAATACCTGAATTTTTCCATGCATGTTGTGAGCGATTCAGAGATCGTCCCGCCTTGGCTTATAAAGATGAAGGCGTTGAGGAGTGGACCACAATATCCTATGGAGAATATGAGAAGAATGTGGAACAGACAGCATTACTTCTACTACACTTGGGTGTCCAACCCCGAACCTCTGTAGGAATTTTGTCCTACAATTGTCCAGAATGGTTTTATGTCAACTTGGCTGTGACGCGAATAAATGCCGTATCGACGGGAATTTATACCACCAATTCAGCGGAGGCTGTTCACCATATTCTGGAGACCTCAGATGCCAGTGTGGTGGTGGTTGATGATAGCCAGCAATTGGAGAAAATTCGAGCGATACGTTCCAGTTTGCCTCAGCTGAAGGTGGTTGTTCAGCTACATGGACCCTTTGATTTCGGTGGGGAAGCTCAAACGGAGGGTTATTGGCGGTGGTCAGATTTATTTCAAATGCAATTTAGTCCATCTTTGAGGGAGGATCTTTATCGAAGAGAACGTCAAGTGATGGCAAATGAGTGTGCCCTGATTATATTTACGGTAGGTTCTCGCCCTTAGGAGTAAATATATATTCTTTCAGAAAAAATATTTTTTTTTTTAACTTCCAGTCCGGTACCGTAGGCATGCCCAAAGGCTGTATGATCTCCCATGATGCCATTGTATATTTAACCCAGGCCATTAATCACAGGTTTGACTTCCTTAATAGAGGTCATGAACGTATCGTTAGCTACCTACCGCTAAATCATGTTGCAGGACAGTTGTATGCTACGTTTATGGCGATGGATAATGGAACATTGACATATTTTGCCGATCGGAATGCTTTGAAAGGTACTTTGGTCAAGAATTTTATTGCAGTCCAGCCGACGATGCTGTTTGGAGTTCCAAGGGTTTTTGAGAAAATCCACGAACAACTTTTGAAATTGGAAGAGAGATCCAATTGCTTCAGGAGGATGATATTGCAGAACGCAAGGGCAGCTATGCTGGAATATCATGTGCAAAGGATAAAGGGGTAAGAGACGTGGATTTTTTAATAATTTTTTTCAGGGGTCGATAAGAGGCGGGGATTTTTTAAATCGTGGATTTTTAAAACAATTTCTTCAAGGGTCCATAAGAGGCGTGGATTTTTTAAATAATGTTTTTCAGGGTCTGCAGGAATCGTGAATTTTTTAAATAATGTTTTCAGGGCTCTACAAGAGGCGTGGATTTTTAAAATAATTTTTTCAGGGCTCTACAAGAGGCGTGGATTTTTTAAATAATTTTTTCAGGGCTCTACAAGAGGCGTGGATTTTTTAAATAATTTTTTCAGGGCTCTGCAAGAGGCGTGGATTTTTTAAATAATTTTTTAGGGCTCTGCAAGAGGCGTGGATTTTTTTAAATAATTTTTTCAGGGCTCTGCAAGAGGCGTGGATTTTTTAAAGAATGTTTTCAGGGGTCTGCAAGAGGCGTGGATTTTTTAAAGAATGTTTTCAGGGGTCTGCAAGAGGCGTGGATTTTTTAAAGAATGTTTTCAGGGGTCTTCAGGAGGCGTGGATTTTTTAAAGAATGTTTTCAGGGGTCTGCAAGAGGCGTGGATTTTTTAAAGAATGTTTTCAGGGGTCTGCAAGAGGCGTGGATTTTTTAAAGAATGTTTTCAGGGGTCTGCAAGAGGCGTGGATTTTTTAAAGAATGTTTTCAGGGGTCTGCAAGAGGCGTGGATTTTTTAATTAAAGTTTTCAGGGGTCTGCAAGAGGCGTGGATTTTTTAAATAAAGTTTTCAGGGGTCCGCAAGAGGCGTGGATTTTTTAAAGTATATTTTCAGGGGTCCGCAAGAGGCGTGGATTTTTTAAAGTATATTTTCAGGGGTCTGCAAGAGGCGTGGATTTTTTAAAGAATATTTTCAGGGGTCTGCAAGAGGCGTGGATTTTTTAAATAATGTTTTTCAGGGGTCTACAAGAGGCGTGGATTTTTTAAATAATGTTTTTCAGGGGTCTACAAGAGGCGTGGATTTTTTAAATAAAGTTTTCAGGGGTCTGCAAGAGGCGTGGATTTTTTAAATAAAGTTTTCAGGGGTCTGCAAGAGGCGTGGATTTTTTAAATAAAGTTTTCAGGGGTCTGCAAGAGGCGTGGATTTTTTAAAGAATGTTTTCAGGGGTCTGCAGGAGGCGTGGATTTTTTAAAGAATGTTTTCAGGGGTCTGCAAGAGGCGTGGATTTTTTAATTAAAGTTTTCAGGGGTCTGCAAGAGGCGTGGATTTTTTAAAGAATTCTAACAAAGGACATCCTCAGCAAGAGGCGTGGATTTTTTAAAGAATTCTAACAAAGGACATCCTCAGCAAGAGGCGTGGATTTTTTAAAGAATTTTAACAAAGGACATCCTCAGCAAGAGGCGTGGATTTTTTAAATAATTTTTTCAGGGGTCTACAAGAGGCGTGGATTTTTTAAATAATGTTTTTCAGGGGTCTGCAAGAGGCGTGGATTTTTTAAATAATGTTTTTCAGGGGTCTGCAAGAGGCGTGGATTTTTTTAAATAATGTTTTCTGGGGTCTGCAAGAGGCGTGGATTTTTTTTAATAATGTTTTCAGGGGTCTGCAAGAGGCGTGGATTTTTTAAAGAATATTTTTGAAAAGGTGGGTCTTCTTCCAGGTCTGCAAGAGGCGTGGATTTTTTAAATAAAGTTTTCAGGGGTCTGCAAGAGGCGTGGATTTTTTAAATAAAGTTTTCAGGGGTCTGCAAGAGGCGTGGATTTTTTAAATAATGTTTTTCAGGGGTCTGCAAGAGGCGTGGATTTTTTAAATAATGTTTTTCAGGGGTCTGCAAGAGGCGTGGATTTTTTAAATAATGTTTTTCAGGGGTCTGCAAGAGGCGTGGATTTTTTAAATAATGTTATTCAGGGGTCTGCAAGAGGCGTGGATTTTTTAAATAATGTTTTTCTGGGGTCTGCAAGAGGCATGGATTTTTTAAATAATGTTTTTCAGGGGTCTGCAAGAGGCGTGGATTTTTTAAATAATGTTTTTCTGGGGTCTGCAAGAGGCATGGATTTTTTAAGTAATGTTTTTCAGGGGTCTGCAAGAGGCGTGGATTTTTTAAATAATGTTTTTCTCGATTTTCAGAAAACCCACTTCCTTTGTAAAATATTGGCTGGCCTCCATGGTGATCAATCGCATTAAGAATGCCTTGGGTTTGTCGTTTGTAAAAGATGCTGTCATTGGCGGAGCACCAAGTTCCGATGAGCTGAAATCCTTTTTTATGGCATGTCGGAGTTAAGTGGTGCCGTGATTTTGAATTTTTCAAAGGCCCTTAATGGTGGCACCGGTATACCTGTTGAGGGTGTGGAGATAAAAATTAAAGATCCCAAGGGGAGTCGGGGTGAAGGAGAGGTAAGAATCGGGAGTGATATTAAAATAAAAAATGTAAGAAATTATGAAATTCTTTTTCAGATCCTTATGCGTGGTCGCACAAATTTCACGGGCTATTTAAAGGATCCCCTAAGGACCAAGGAGGCGGTAACCGAAGATGGTTTGATTTTGAGCGGTGATATTGGCTATTTAGACGCCCGGAGAAATTTATTTATTAGCGGTCGCATAAAGGAACTCATTGTTACGGCGGGTGGTGAAAATATACCACCGGTATACATTGAGGATCGGATTAAAAAGGAATTGCCGTGCTTGAGTAATGTTATGGCCATTGGAGATCGTAGGAAATATTTGACGGCATTGTTGACGTTTAAGGTATGGGGTGTATCGGCGCTGAAAATATAATTTAAAATTTTCTTATCGTCACAGACTGACATGGATCCCAATACTGGATATCCACAGGATACTCTCTTGCCAGAAAGCAAAGAATGGTTAGCCACATTGGGGTTACATTATACCCATCTATCGGAAATGTTACACATGGCAATGCCGGGAAATCTTCTAAACTTCGATCCCTCCCGTGTTGAGGTACAGCTTGATGAAAAATTAGAAAAGGCATTGAAGTCAGGTATTGAACGTTATAATCGCCAGGCCATATCGAATGCCCAGAAAATTCAATATTTTACCGTGTTGCCACATGATTTCTCCATACCCACCGGGGAATTGGGTAAGTGAAGGGGTGAAGGCATGTTGGGAATAAAATATAGCTTCTCTTTTATAGGGCCAACTTTGAAAATACGCCGCAATGTGGTGCACAATAAATATGCCAAGGTCATTGACAGAATGTACTGCAGATGAAAATGTGTCACAATTTTATAGCAGATCAACAATTCTAAAAATAAAAATAATTTAAAGTATAATTCTAATAAAATATAAGTAGGAGCTGGTTAAAAAATAAAAGAACTTAAAAAATCCACGCCTCTTGGGGTTGCCTAAAAAAAATTATTTAAAAAATCCACGCCTCTTGGGGTTGCCTAAAAAAATTATTTAAAAAATCCACGCCTCTTGGGGTTGCCTAAAAAAATTATTTAAAAAATCCACGCCTCTTGGGGTTGCCTAAAAAAATTATTTAAAAAATCCACGCCTCTTGGGGTTGCCTAAAAAAATTATTTAAAAAATCCACGCCTCTTGGGGTTGCCTAAAAAAATTATTTAAAAAATCCACGCCTCTTGGGTGGAACCTTGACAAAAAAAAATTATTTAAAAAATCCACGCCTCTTGGGGTTGCCTAAAAAAATTATTTAAAAAATCCACGCCTCTTGGGGTTGCCTAAAAAATTATTTAAAAAATCCACGCCTCTTGGGGTTGCCTAAAAAAATTATTTAAAAAATCCACGCCTCTTGGGGTTGCCTAAAAAAATTATTTAAAAAATCCACGCCTCTTGGGGTTGCCTAAAAAAATTATTTAAAAAAAATCCACGCCTCTTGGGGTTGCCTAAAAAAATTATTTAAAAAATCCACGCCTCTTGGGGTTGCCTAAAAAAATTATTTAAAAAATCCACGCCTCTTGGGGTTGCCTAAAAAAATTATTTAAAAAATCCACGCCTCTTGGGGTTGCCTAAAAAAATTATTTAAAAAATCCATTGCCTAAAAAAATTATTTAAAAAAAACGCCTCTTGGGGTTGCCTAAAAAAATTATTTAAAAAATCCACGCCTCTTGGGGTTGCCTAAAAAAATTATTTAAAAAATCCACGCCTCTTGGGGTTGCCTAAAAAAATTATTTAAAAAATTCACGCCTCTTGGGGTTGCCTAAAAAAAATTATTTAAAAAATCCACGCCTCTTGGGGTTGCCTAAAAAAATTATTTAAAAAAATCTACGCCTCTGGGTGTTGCCTAAAAAAAATATTTAAAAAAAAATCCACGCCTCTTGGGGTTGCCTAAAAAAATTTATTTAAAAAATCCACGCCTCTTGGGTTGCCTAAAATAATTATTTAAAAAAATACCATTCCATGATTAATAATTGCTCGTGTATTTTTTCCAAATATATTTTTTTTTACTGACCTAAAAATGTATTGCACTTCGTGGTGATAAGGGGTACATAATTCAAGGGTCATTGTTTTATTCATGACGGATCGCAGCTTCTTTGTTTTGCGGCATGTAATCACCATGATTGCTGTTGGAAAATGAAGCCATGACTTTCAGTTATTAACCGCATCGCATTGAGATGGCATCGCTTAAACCGGCCACAAATTATACCTCTTGCTCCTTGCATGAGCCTGTCAAAATATTAGCCTCTGAGGAAAGTCTATCCGATATTTCGATTCAAACTATACCGGAATTTTTCCATCAATGTTGTGAAAGATTTAGAGATTATCCCGCCCTGGCCTACAAGGATAAATTAGAGCAGTGGGCTACCGTAAGCTATGAAGAATATGAGCGGAATGTTGAACGGGCAGCATTGGCATTACTTTATTTGGGTGTGGAACCTCGTACGTCGGTGGGAATTTTATCCTTCAATTGTCCGGAATGGTTTTATGTAAATTTGGCAGCGGTACGAATAAATGCCGTATCGGCTGGAATTTATACTACCAATTCGGCAGAGGCCGTTTTTCATATACTCGAGACCTCAGATGCCAGTGTGGTGGTCGTGGATGATACGAAACAATTGCAGAAAATTCGTTCGATACGTGCTAGTTTGCCTCAGCTGAAGGCAGTTGTTCAGCTACATGGGCCCTATGACTTCGATAAGGAACAACAGGAGGAGGGCTATTATCGTTGGTCGGATCTGTGGGAAATGGAGTTTAGTACTTCATTGCGGGAGGAATTGCTGGAGAGGGAAAGGGAAGTGGCCGCAAATGATTGTGCTCTACTTATATTTACGGTAGGTTGGAACAAGGGCTCATGAAAAAATATTTTCTAAAAAATATTTTTTGAAAAATTCCGAACTCCGAATTCAATCAAAATATATTTTAAAAAGTTCAAACACTTTTCGGAACCTTAAAAAATATTTTTAAACATCCATAACTTATGTCGGAAATGTTTTTATTAATTTCAGTCCGGCACCGTGGGCATGCCCAAGGGCTGTATGATCTCGCACGATGGTATATTGTATTGTGCCAAGACCATTAATCGTTGTCTGCCCTATCTGCAGCAGGGTGGTGAAAAAATTATTTCCTATTTACCGCTCAATCATATGGCCGCTCAATTGTTTGATATGTTTATGGGTATGGAATTTGGGGCGGTAACATATTTTGCTGACCGCAATGCACTGAAGGGTACCCTGGGGAGAACCTTGCAAGAAGTTCAGCCGACAGTAATGTTTGGTGTTCCACGGATCTTTGAAAAAATGCAGGAGCAGCTAATGCTATTGGAAGCCAATTCGGGATGCCTGAAGAGGTGTTTGCTGCAAAGGGCCAGGAACTATATGCAGCAATATCATCTAAATCGGCTTGAGGGGTAAGCGAAAAAAAAAAAATTATTTAAAAAATCCCAACCTCTTCGGGCCCCTAAAAAATTATTAAAAAAATCCCCACCTCTTCGGGGTCGCTAAAAAATAATTTAAAAATTCCCACCTCTTCGGGATCCCTAAAAAATAATTTTAAAAATCCTTACCTCTTCGGGGTCCATAAAAAAATAATTTTAAAAATCCCCACCTCTTCGGGGTCCCTAAAAAATATTTTTTTAAAAAATCCACTCCTTTTCAGAAAACCCAATTCCTGTATGAAGTACTGGCTGGCCTCTAAACTGACCAATCGCATTAAGCATGCCATTGGTTTGGGATCCATCAAGGATTGTATCATTGGCGGAGCACCGGTCACCGAAGAACTGAAATTGTTTTTCCTAAGTTTGGATTTACCCTTGACCGATGTTTTCGGTATGTCCGAGACCAGTGGTGGTATTATTTTCAACTTTGAGAAGACCAATCTGCTGGCCACCGGAAAACCCGTTGAGGGAGTGGAAATTAAAATAAAGGATCCCACGGGGGAAAAGAATGAAGGGGAGGTAAATTTGAGGGATTTAGAAAAATGTTTTTAATAAAATACAAATCTTTTTAAATAGCTTCTGGTAAGGGGCCGCACCAACTTCATGGGCTACCTAAAGGAGCCGGAGAAGACCAAGGACACGGTAACCGATGACTGTTGGATTTTGACTGGAGATGTGGCCTATTTGGATACCGAGGGTAATGTCTATGTAAGTGGCCGTATCAAGGAACTGATCATTACGGCCGGTGGTGAAAATATACCTCCCGTACACATTGAGTCTTTGATTAAAAAGGAATTGCCCTGTCTGAGTAATGTTATGGCCATAGGGGATCATAGGAAATATTTGACCGCCCTATTGACATTTAAGGTAAAGGGTTCAAAAATACCTTGAAACAAATTATTAAAAAACTTATTTTCCAGACTGACATCGATCCTCATACCGGTTATCCCATGGACACTCTGCTACCCGAAACCAAAGAATGGTTGGCCTCATTAGATCTCCATTATAATCATCTCTCGGAAATGTTACACATTGAATTGCCAGAAAATCTGCAAGACTTCGATCCAAATAGTGTGGAGGTACAACTTGATAATAAGGTACAGTTAGCCTTGGAAGCGGGCATCGAACGTTATAACCTGCAGGCCATATCGAATGCCCAGAAAATTCAATATTTTAGTGTGCTGCCACATGATTTTTCAATACCCACTGGGGAATTGGGTGAGTCACAATATTTTTTTATTACAAAAAATAAATAAAATAAAAAACATATATTTTTTAATTAATCTCTCCCCTTAGGTCCCACACTGAAAATTCGCCGCAACATTGTCCACACGAAATATGCCAAGGTCATTGACAAAATGTATCAAAAAAATTAAAAATGATAAGAAATCAAAATTGAAAAAAACACGATTTGAAAACAACAACAAATATTAATGTAAGCGTTTGGCATTTGGTTTCAATGGCCGAATAACGACAGCTGGGTTATCATTTGAAAAATATACACACATACATACATACATAATTTTTTTAATATTTTTGCAAAATAAATACGCAAATTAATAAAAATTATGTCAGCTAATTTTTATGATCATCTTAGGGGAGGTTATCGAATAGGGTAATATTAAATAAAAAAGAACTACAATAAAATTTAAAATAAAAAAATTATTTAAAAAACCCAAACCTTTTGAGGCGCTCGAAAAAAATTATTTAAAAAATATACGCCTCTTGTTGTCCTCGAAAAAAATTATTTAAAAAAAATCTACGCCTCTTGTGGTCCCCGAAAAAAATTATTTAAAAAATCCACGCTTCTTGTGGTCCTCGAAAAAAATATTTAAAAAATCCACGCCCCTTGTGGTCCTCGAAAAAAATATTTTTTTAAAAATCCACGCCTCTTGTGGTCCTCGAAAAAAATTATTTAAAAAATCCACGCCTATTGTGGTCCTCTAAAAAAAATTATTTAAAAAATCCACGCCTCTTGTGGTCCTCGAAAAAAATTATTTAAAAAATCCACGCTTGTTTACTTACTTAGCTGGCTTGTGACAGAACTTTCGTTCCATAAGCCAAACTTAAAAAAGATTTCCAGGCGCGTCGGTCTTTTGCGCAGTTTTCCAATTTGAAAGACCATATTCGGCATTGTTATCTTCCACGTGATCTTTCCATCTTATTCGTGGCCTTCCCCTTCTGCGTGAAATATCAGCTGGTTCGCTTTTATATGCCTTCTGGGCGGCATCTTAATCCATTCTCACAACATGACCTAGCCAAGGAAGTCGCAACAGCTCAATACGTTTAACAATGTCGATGTCCGAGAATAGCTGGTACAACTCATGGTTCATTCGACGGCGATATTCGTCGTCAACGCAGATCGGCCCATAGATCTTTTGTAGAATTTTGCTCTCAAACATTCCAAGAGCTGCCTCATCTGCTTGTGCAAGTACCCATGCTTCAGATCCATATAACAGCACGGTTAGTATCAGCGTCTTGTAGAGTGTGAGTTTGGTCTGGCGGGAGGTGGCCTTGCTCTTGAGTTGTTTGCTCAGACCATAGTACCATCTGTTGGCCAACACTATCCTTCTCTGAATTTTTAAAACTGATGTCATTCGTTTTATATATGGCGGTACCAAGGTATATAAAATCGTTGACTACTTCGAAGCTGTAGTTCTCAAGTTCTACAGTTGGTCCGAGTCTACTGGACGTCTTGCGCGTTGATACCATCAGCTTGGTGTTCTCGCCGTTTACAGCCAGACCCACTTTGGCAGACTCCTTCTCAATTTTTTCAAAGGTGGCTGTTACCGCTCGCAATGTTCGAGCCATTATATCGATGTCATTGGCGTAGGCGAGTAACATGTGTTGTTTGGTGTACACAGTGCCAGTTCTGTTCACCCCTGCGTCTCGTATGACCTTTTCCAGCAGGATGTTAAAAAGGTCACACGACAAACTGTCACCTTGTCTGAATCCTCGTTCGGTATTG
This sequence comes from Musca vetustissima, assembly GCF_032173495.1. Classification (NCBI taxonomy): domain Eukaryota; kingdom Metazoa; phylum Arthropoda; class Insecta; order Diptera; family Muscidae; genus Musca; species Musca vetustissima. The sequence goes on from NW_026879876.1 coordinate 23,693, forward strand.
AAGTTCTCCGATAGGTCCTTTCCGATATAAACTGCTGATTTTGTACCTGCTAAAGTTATCCTGCACAGACGTATTAATTTTGCAGGAATTCCGAACGAAGACATGCCTTCAAATGCCTCTGAACGGATAGGGCTGTCAAATTCGGCTTTATAGTCGACGAATAGGTGGTATATGTCGATGTGTTTTTCGTGGGTTTTCCCAGGATTTGGCGCAGAGTGAAAATCTGGTCAATGGTGGATTTGCCAGGTCTGAAGCCGCATTCGTATAGTCCAATAATATCATTGACGATTGGCTTCAATCGTTCACACAGTACACTGGATAGCACTTTATATGCGATGGGAAGGAGACTTATTCCTCTATAGTTGGCACATATCGTCTTGTCTCCTTTTTTGTGTACGGGACACAGAATGCTGAGGTTCCAATTATTGGGCATGTATTCTTCTAGCCAAATTGTACTAATCACTTGGTGCATGCTCCTGACCAGCATCTGACCACTAGTCTTGAATAGTTCGGCTTGTAACCCCTGCTGCCTTATTATTCTTCAGTCGATTGATTGCCATTCTGACCTCATCTAGGTTAGGTTGTATACACTGTATACAGTCACCTATTATTGGTTCTGGGGTATCCTCTTCACCGCTACTATTTGATACCAGAAGCTTCTCAAAATGCTCCTTCCAGATCCTAAGCACGCTGTCTGTATCTGTCACCAGGTTTGCTCCTTCCTCTCTACAGGAGGATGTGCATGCCTTCGGTTTGGTGTCTTACCCGTTGGTAGAATTTTCGGACTTCAGTCTGACTCCTGTACATCTCGCTTTGCTCACGCTCACGTTTTTTTGTTCGTTCTTCTTTTTTCTGAAAATACGTTTCTCCTCTCTCCTTTTTTCCGATAATTCTCCATCACATTACGTGTTGCTACTGTCTGCAGGGTTGCCCTATACGCTGCGTTTTTCACATCAGTAGCATTACGACACTCCTGATCGTACCACAGATTTCTTCATGGTGGTCTTTGGCAGAGATGGTCCGTCAGAAACAGTGACGTAAATGACATACATTTCCGACGTATAATACATACGTCAGAAACGTCGGAAACCCACCCAAAACCATTAGTTTTTTTGACAAAATAGTTATTTCCATTAAACAATTTAGAAATTACGTGTGCTTTAATCAAATCCATATAAAATTTCAATATTTTCTTCTCCAAAAAGTTTAGACTTTTTTATCAGTTCTAGTAAAGAATATTCAGATATATGTAAAAATAATGTATATTTATGAAAATAACTGTGTTTGATAATAATATTCAAATAAATGACGTTTACTACATTTATTACATTTTATACAGGTATATGACGTTTTCGACGTTTACACCTTTTTGACAGTCGAAAACCTAAAAATTCGTCGCAAGAACCATCCCTGGTCTTTGGTACCTAAGTGTTACTTTTGTTGCAGTTTTAGGTAGTGGACAATCCTTTGCCATTGTGCTTCTATACTATTATCGGGACAAGAAGTGCTTTCGTCAAGCATGTGGGTAAGTTGAGCGGAGTAGGCCTCTGCTACCTATTGTGCTTGCAGCTGTTGTGTTAGATCGCACCTTTGCTGCAACATTCAGACGAGTGCGAACCTTGGCTGCTACAAGGTAGTGGTCCGAATCGATATTCCCTCCTCGGATCGATCGAACGTCTAATACACTGGATGAATACGTTCCGTCTATCACAACATGATCAATTTGATTTCTCGTTGTTCGATCGGGAGAAATCCATGTGGTCTTGTGTATATCGAGATGCTTGTATCTGGTGCTGCTAACTACCATGTTTTTGGTGCCGCAAAATCAATCAACCTCATGCCGTTGCCTGATGTTTCTTCGTGGAGGTTTAATTTTACGAAAGTGGAGCCAAATATATTTTCCCTTCCGATTTTTGTATTAAAATCTCCTAGCAGAATTTTAATGTCATTGCCAGGGCAATGGTCATATGCTGTTTCTAGGCGCTCGTAAAATATGTCTTTGGTCTGTTCATCTTTATGTTCGGTCGTAGCATGGGCGCAAATGAGACTTATGTAGAAGAACGTCGCTTTTATACGGATTTTAGCAATTCCCTCATCTACAGGAGTGAATCTGGAGACGACGTCAATTATTCTATTGTTAACCATGAATCCGCAGCCAAATTCATGTCTCGTTTCATGGCAGTTATAATACAGGCTGTAATCATCTGATTTGTTTACGTCAGTCCTCATTTCCTGTAAGGCAATAATATCGTACTTCTTGAGTACATCCGCCCAAGCGAGAAATGTGCCTGTTCTGTACAACGTGCGCACATTCCAAGTGCAGATTCGCAGATCGTGGTCAACATTAGGGGGGTTTGGTTTTCTCTTTCTTTGCTTTTTCATAGTAGGAGGGGCTTTCCGAGAGAGGACAACTAACCCGACGCCTCAACCCATTTTTGTATAGTTCTTATGGATGAACTCGCGGCACATATTAACTACTATTTCATCGGGTGATGAAAATAGGTGGCACAGCGGGGTGGTCAGTGTCCACAATTGAGATGAAAGTTGGACCAAGATAAGCCTGCAATTCGCCATGTTAAAGCCAATCAGAGCCGTTGCTCAGACCAGAGCCGTTGCTCATCTCCTACGCCAGGTTGTCGAATAGGGAAATATTAAAAAAGAACTACAAAAAAGAAAAAATAAAAAAAAACCAGTAAGGAAAGTAGTAAAGTCGGACGGGGCCGACTATATGATACCCTTCACCACTTTGGATATACACAAAAGCTCCTCCAGAAGATAGAATAAATGTATCATCTTTGGGGTACATGAAATCGGACATTTGTATAAACTCAAAACAAAATTATGTATAAAAGCTATATGTAAATCTCGCTTTAAAAAAAGGATGACTTGAATATCTGGCTTTGCCGACTATATTATAAACTACAACATTAAACACGGAATAATTGGTTTCCTTTCTTTTATGAAAGTACTTAGCTCCACCGCCACGTCAAGGCTTATTCCTTGGAGGAGTAAAACAGTCGAATAATAAAACACTACTAAAGTAGCGGCCATTCAACATGTTTCAGTTGTTAATATAGCCATCATGTAATGATGGTGGAAATAACATATTTAATATATCTTCATTGTCTGACTAAATTTTTAACAGGTGTTAAGAATTGGAGACAAAAAAATGGAATAATTAGTTTCCCTTCTAGTTTGAAAGTACTTAGCTCCACCGCCACGTCAAGGCTTATTCCAAGGAGGAGTAAACAGTCGAATGATATAAAGCTACTACGCAGAATAGCTTATCCTTCGACATGTTTTGGTTTTATTTTTACTTGTAATATAATTGCAAGAAAAACAATCAATTCAAGCAAATAGGATTGTCTTAAAACTGTTAACATAAGTTAGCAATTTAAAACACTTTTGATATGTATTCATTTTGATATACAAATAATATATCAAATGTACAATTGCATTTTATTTCTTGCTAAAATCATGTATTATAAACTAAGAATTTGTTACAGGTTTATTTAATATGTGAATACATATCACGTCATGGCATTTACTTAACTAAAAATTAATACAATAAGAGAAAATATTACAATTCAATTGGATATGTTAACACATATCGTGTCATGGTAACTATGTACAGTTTCGTATGTTATAGCATTTATTATGCTATCGTCAATATTACTGAAACACCAATCAATTTGTGTTAAACCTTTCGTTGTTGGTGTATTCAGAATAGAAAGAAGGTTGTTATTGTTTAGGAGTATTTCAGTTTCCGATTTTGTTCGTTGTCGGCATATATTGAAATCTCCTAATATAACAACCTTTTGAGAGTTTGTATTTATGCAGTTCTCCAAAACATAGTGTAGTTCATGATGAAGAGAATGCACCCCATAATTACTGTTTCGATATAAGACCATTATGTGAATATCTCTAATTTGAAACACCAGGAATTCAAATGTTTTATTATGTACATGGACCTTTTTTTGGTATTTATACTGAGTAAATTCTGAGATTTCATTTTTCACAAAAACAATTAAGCCCCGTTTACATCTTCGACTGCTTTGGTCCGTTGAATCCAGTCTCATTCTTGGCAATACTGTGAACCCTGGAATTTCATAGTTTTCATTATGCAGCGTCCAAGTTTCAACAAAACATAGTACGTCAGCCTTTAACATTACCGAATCATTCCGAATGTCTTCAATATGAGCATGAAGGCTTTGAACATTATGGTATACAATTTTCAAAGCAGTAATCTCATGCATAAACTCGTAATGGGTTTTAAGACACTTGTTCGTTTGTAAGTTTGTCATTTCCAATTGTACATTATCATTTTCTTTAAATGGCTTTGGTGGTATAAATGAACCCAGCAGAAAAAGTCCAGCAGCAGTAGTCGCTCTACTACAAGCTACATATAGTGCTGATCTACTCATGCGAGACTTCAAGTGCACGGCAACTTTTTCATACGTAGCTCCTTGGCTCTTATGAATAGTTATGCCCTCTGCTGGTACAATTGGAAACTGCTTCCGATCTATATTAACCTGTTCATTACGTTTATATTGAAAGCTTTTTACGCAAACATCAATTGGTGTCCATAATGATTCACACGGATGTCTTTTTTTGGAACGGGCTAAAATTCCTGTATTTTCCTGAGGAAATTTCATCCAAAGAGTAGAAGGTTTTCTCGTTGTGCCGATGAAATCTATTTCCATTAGTTGACCAGTAGCTCCATTCACCAAACCATCACCTTAAATGTTTTCACAGATTCCAAGATTCTGTTCCTATTTTCATCTGTTAAACCCGTGGATTTCACAAAATCACATGCAGTCAGGAACAGCAGATAGAACCTCTTCTGTAGAAGCCATATTATTTAGAGAGCAAACGATCGATCTTCTCTTTGGCGCAACTTCGAAATAAATTTGTATTGGTTCCATATATTGTAGCGTATGGATCACTTCATCATTGAAAGGAGTCTCCAAATAAACGATATAGCCAAAATATTCAGAACTTTTGATATTTGCTTTAGTCTTGCATCTAAATAGGAAAACATTTTTGCCCCTACCATTGACACTTCGTCAATAAT
>NW_026879877.1:0-28394 GCF_032173495.1 Musca vetustissima
TCCTGCACAGCTGTATTAATTTTGCAGGAAAGCCGAACGTAGACATGGCTTAAAAAACCTCTGAAGGGATAGGGCAGTCGAATGCGGCTTTATAGCCGACAAATAGGTGGCATGTGTCGATGTGTTTTTCGTGGGTCTTTTCCAGGTTTTGGCGCAGAGTAAAAATCTGGTCAATGGTGGATTTTCCAGGTCTGAAGACGCATTGGTATGGTCCAATGATGTCATTGACCATTGGCTTCAGTCGTTCACATAGCACACTGTATAGCACTTTGTATGCGATGGGAAGGAGACTTATTCCTCTATAGTTGGCACATATTATATTGTTTCCTTTTTTTGTGCACGGGACACAGGATGCTGAGGTTCCAATCATTGGGCATGCATTCTTCTAGCTACATTGTACTAATCAGCTGGTGCATGCTCCTTACTAGCATCTGATTACCAGTTTTGAATAGTTCGGCTTGTAACCCATCGGCACCTGCTGCTTTACTATTCTTCAGCCGATTGGTTGCTATTTTGACTTCATCTTGGCTAGATGGTATACATTCTATACCGTCATCTATTATTGGTCCTGGGGTATCCTCTTCACCGCTACAATTTAATACCAGAAGTTTTTCAAAATGCTCTTTCCAGATCATCAGCACTTTGTCTGTATCTGCCACCAGCTTTCCTTCTTCATCTCTACAAGAGGATGTGCCTGCACCAATGCCTTCGTTTTGGTGTTTTACTCGTTGGTAAAATTTTCGGATTTCATTTTGACTCCTGTACATCTCGATTTGCTAACACTTGTTCTTTCTTCTTTTTTCTGAAAACACGTTTCTCCTCTCTCCTTTTCTCCCGATAATTCTCCAGCACATTACGTGTTGCTACTGTTTGCAGGGTTGCTATATACGTTGCAGTTTGCACATCAGTAGCATTACGACACTTCTGATCGTACCATGGATTTTTTGCCGGTGGTTTTTGGTACCCAAGTGTTGCTTTTGCTGCAGTTTGTAGGGAGTGGGCAATTCTCTGCCATTGTGCTTCTGTACTATTATCGGGACAAGAAGTGCATTCGTCAAGCAGGTGGGTAAGTTGAGCGGAGTAGGCCTCGGCTACCTGTTGTGTTTGCAGCTTTTCGACGTCAAGATTCCGTGTTACATTAGATTGCATCTTTGCTGCAACATTAAGACGGGTGCGTACCTTGGCTGCCACAAGGTAATGGTCCGAATCGATATTCGCTCCTCGGATCGATCGGACGTCTAAAACACTGGATGAATGCCTTCCGTCTATCACAACATGATCAATTTGATTTCTCGTTACTTGATCAGGAGAGATCCAGGTGGCCTTGTGTATATCGAGATGCTTGAATCTGGTGCTGCTAACTGCCATGTTTTTTGCTGCCGCGAAGTCAATCAACTTCATGCCATAAATCATGAAGGCTGAATTTTCCGACGGTGGGGCCAATGATATTTTACCTTTCGATTCATGCATTAAAATCTCCTAGCAGAATTTTAATGTCATGGCCAGGGCAACGGTCATATGCTTGTTCTAGGCGCTCGTAAAATATGTTCTGTTCATCTTTATCTTCGGTCGGAGTATGGGCGCAAATGAGACTGATGTAAAATAACTTCGCTTTTATATGGATTGTAGCAATTCGCTCATCTACTGGAGTGAATCTAGGGACGAGGTCTTTTATTCTCCTGTTAACCATAAATCCGCAGCCAAATTCATGTCTCGTTTCACGGCAGCTATAATAAAGGGCGTAATCTTCTGATTTACTTACCCCAGTCCCTTTCCCTCGCATTTCCTGTAAGGCAATAATATCGGCTTTGTACTTTTTGAGTACATTCGCCAAAGCGAACACTGCGCCTGTTCTGTACAACGTGCGCACATTCCAAGTGCAGATTCGTAGATCGTGGTACTTTATACGTTCGTGGGGGTCGTCCACATTAGGTGGGTTTGGTTTTTATACCCTTCACCACACTGTGGTACAGGGTATTATGTCTTTGTGCATATGTTTGTAACAGGCAAAAATAATCGAGATAGACCCATGGTTCCTTTTGAGAATATGCATAGAATAACTTTCTGAGTCGATTTATGCATGTCCGTCCGTCCGTCCGTCTGTCCATGTTAAATTGTAAACAAAGTACAAGTCGCATTTATGATCCGAATTGGATGAAATTTGGTACAGCTCATTTGTTTGGCCCACGGACGAACCCTATTGAAATTGGGAAAAATCGGTCCAGATTTAGATATAGCTCCCATATATATTTTCGTCCGATTTAAGGTAAATGAGGTACCAAAGTCCCTAAATATCTTTCGATTTGCACGAAATTTGGCGTAGCCTACTGAATTAGGTCTAGAATGATGTGTGCCAAGTTTCATGAAAATCGGTTCAGATTTAGATAGCTCCCATATATAGTTTCGCCCGATTTTAGGTAAATGATGTACCAAAGTCCCTATATATCTTTCGATTTGCATGAAATTTGGTATAGCCTACTGAATTAGGTCTAGAATGATGTGTGCTAAGTTTCCTGAAAGTCGGTTCAGATTTAGATATAGCTCCCATATATAGTTTCGCCCGATTTTAGGTAAATGGTGCACCAAAGTCCCTATATATCTTTCGATTTGCATGAAATTTGGTATAGCATACTAAATTAAGTCTAGAATGATGTGTGCTAAGTTTCGTGAAAATCGGTTCAGATTTAGGTATAGCTTCCATACATAGTTTCGTCCGATTTTAAGTAAATGGTGCTCCAAAGTCTCTGAAAATCATTCGATTTGCACGACTTTTGTCATAGCGTATTGAATTAAGTCTGGAATGATGTGTACACCTCCTATAAATATTTTCGTCCGATTTTAAGTAAATTGTGCACTAAAGATCCACAGCTAGGCCGTTTGACACAACGCATTGAAATTAGTATAAATCAATCTCTTACAAGTTTGCTTCAAATCGGTTCAGATATAGATATCTCGTTGTTTCCAAATATAAATTCGACTTATTTATTGAGATTAATTTTTAAACAGTGGAGCATACTGAATAGCGTGTGTCAAGTTTGCTTTAAATCGATTTACACAAATCTGTCCCACTGTTCGCAAACGACTCTATACTTGCCCAAATGAAATTAAATTTAGCATATGTTCCAGAAAAATATACAAATCACATATTTAAGTTCGTTCAATTTCATGTCAAAATTCCTTCAAAAAGGCAACGTCTTTTCGGATACATATGTAGAATATACCCAAAGTGGTGAAGGGTATCATATAGTCGGCCCAGTCCGACTTTACTACTTTTCTTACTGGTTTTTTCTTTGCTGGTTTTTTCTTTTCAATAAAGTATTATTTTAAATATTATTCAAAAATCCAAAATAGTTTTTGTTAACAATTTTGAAATTTTCCAAAAATTAAAATTACGAACTAACACGCTTTAATGGTCATATACATTTCCATTAAAGTTCCGATATATGAGTGTGTCCTTTGTCCAATACTAACATCAACAATGACAATACTACCACCCAGTCATCCATTCTGCAGTAGATTCGTGTAGTGCAGGACAACAGCAGAACAAAATATCATTTGTTATGCGATGCGATAGATAACTGTCATGTTTTGCTATGTTTAACTAGCAATTTTTAGCAAGTTGATTTTGTCGTTGTTGCAGCATTTTTCCAGTTTCACTACTCCACTTTTGCTGGTGGAGAAAAGGATACATTTTGAAGTTGTATTTGTATTTTTTTCGGGGAAGGCGGTTCGTATGGTGATACATGGCACAAAATGCATTTTGGAAAAACAAAACAAGGTTGTCTATAGTAAGTGGACACATGGCGACTGTTATTTTTTTTTTTCAAATTCACTTCGGAAGATATACACACATACTCGTATATAACGGGGGGTTTTAGACAATCGAATTGACAAAACTGAAATGGAAACTGCGTAAATAGTACAGGGTAGAGATAAAGGAGTTAGAGTTATGCAAAATTGGACGGAATCAGCATTGGGTGGCTTTTTGGGAGAAAAAACTATTGTTTAAAAATGCACGCCTTTGTTGGTCCTTCAGAAAAATATTGTTTAACTAGTAAGGAAAGTATATGATACCCCTCCCCACTTTGGGTATATTGTACATATAGACGCCTCCGAACCATAGTATGCTAAGTCGACTTAGCATGTTTTAAAGTTCTTTACGTTTTTAGATCCTTAATTGAAATTCTCTGAAATTTTGGTAATCATCGGCCAATCCAAACCAAAGTTATAAGCAAACATGTGCTTAGCATGGCACGTAAGATTCAAGAAACTTCCATACTTTGAAAGCTTCTACTGAAAAACTCACTTTTCAGAGTATGCTATACTATTATTCGGAGGCGTCGATATGTATCCTTACAATAGCATGTCAATATTCCCTCAAAGGAACATACTCATGTCTTTTAAAAACTTATGATAAATTTAATTTCATATAGGCAGAGAGTCGTCTGCGTACCATGCGACAAATTTATGGAAAACGATTTATAGGAAAATTGATACACACTATTCGGTACGCCGCACTGTTAAAAATTTAGTTTCAATCAGACAGCCGTTCGAAATCATTATGGAGGCTATGGTTGCATCTGCACCAATTTCAACAAAACGCAATAACGTCATTCAAGTCCAAATTTTATACGGTGTGCAAAATTTCGTGTTAATCGGACAAACATTAGGAGTTTGATGCACCATTTATGTAAAATCGGACTAATGTATATGTATATGTGGGAGCACACATCATTCTAGACTCAATTCAGTACGCTATGCCAAATTCCGTGCAAGAATCGGACGAAAATATATATGGGAGCTATATCTAAATTTGAACCGATTTTCACGAAATTTAACACAAGTCGTTCTAGGCTCAATTCAGTATAATCATGTATAATCAGACTAATATATATGTCTATGTGGGGACTCACATCATTCTAGACTCAAATCAGTACGCTATGCCACATTACGCGCAAATCGAAGGATATATAGGGACTTTGGTGCATCATTTATATAAAATCGGACGAAAATATATATAGGAGCTATGCCACATTTCGTGCACATCGAAGGATATATAGGGACTTTGGTGCACCATTTACATAAAATCGGATGAAAATATATATGAGAGCTATATCTAAATCTGAACCGATTTTCCCGAAACTTACCTCTCATCAATATAGACTCAATTCAGTACGCTATGCCAAATTTCGTGCAAATTGAAGGATATAAAGGGATTTTGGTTCACCATTTACCTAAAATCGGACGAAAATATATATGGGAGCTATATGAAAATTTGAGCCGATTTTCCCGAAACTTTGCACTCATTATTCTAGACTCAATTCAGTACGCTATACCAAATGTCGTGCAAGTCTAAGGATATAAATGGACCTTGGTGCACTATTTACCTAAAATCGGACGAAAATATATAAATTTTCACGAAACTGAACACACATCATTCTAGACTTAATTCAATACGCTACGCCATATTTCGTGCAAATCGAAGGATATATAGGGACTTCGAAGCAACATTTATCTTAAATCGGACGAAAATATATATGGGAGCTATATCTAAATCTGAACTGATTTTGCCAATAGGGTTCGTCCTTGGGCCAAATAAATGAGCTGTGTTTAGAATTTACCATGGACAGACAGACGGGCGGACGGACGGACGGACATGCATAAATCGTCTTAAAAGTGATTCTATGCATATTCTCTATCTCGTTGCCTTTTGCTTGTTATGAACCTATGAACCACAGTGTGCCGAAGGGTATAAAAATCCACACATTTTCGATAATATAAGTCTTCAAATAACGTTTGTGAAAACATAGACACATTTCGACCAAAATTTCCATTATAGTCTAACACCAATGGTCGGCCAAAATCCCACATCCTCTAAAAAACACAATGCCACCCCCTTTAACAAATGGTCTATCCGAGGCAAAATGGCAAATGATTGCATTGAATTTTTGGCGGTGGCATACAAATTTTGCCCAAAAAAATAACAAAACTGAAACAAACAAATGTCAGAACACACACACATACATACAGAGCAAACGAACAAAACAAAATGACATCAAACAACTTTGACAAATTAAGGATACATAGTCGAACTGTAAGCTTCGAGGCAAACCAAATGGATCTTATGGTTGGGTGGGGGCCACTGTGAGAGAAACCAAAACCCACCATCCAGTCATCTATTCCATCCATCCATTCGTCCAAACATTCATTCAAATATCCGTATCAGTTTATGGAAAATAAAAGCCGACCATATCGCCGGGCGCTTACAAACTATGGTTACTGCTAAAACTTGGCGTGACAGTAAAATGACTGACTCCAAAACGGTCACATCAATCCTCCACAAAACAAACACACAAACACATCTGGTAGATTTAGTATCTCAAGTGATGTATATTCCTTGCCACAGTTTAGCGGAAACGGAGTTTTTTTTTATTGGGTTTGGATGCCTGTGTGTATTTTTGGAATTTGTTGTTTTTCCTCAGTTTTCCGTTTTCTTTGCCATTGAAGAAATGTTCCATTTGTTTGCTGTTTCACAAATTTCATTTGGTTGATTTGTGGCATTTTTGAAGTATTTCTTTGCTTTTGTGGACATTTTGGGAATTATATATGAAGGATGTCGGAAAATATGACAGTGACCTACGATAACAGAAACTGTATTTAAACAAATTTAAAATGAAAAACTTTAGAAGTCCATCAAAGGCGTGGATTTTTAAAAATAATATTTCAAAAGACATCCAAGAATTGAATTAAAAAAACAAGTGAAAAAGCGTTAAATTCGGCCTCATCGAAATATTGGTTCTAGACCCCATTGGACCAAATACGTCTCAGAAAATTTAGATTTCACCCAAACTTTGCCCATCTTATTATTTCTTCCGAACTTAGCTCAAAGATGGGAATATCGGTCAACTCCTTCATCGGGCTAAGTCTTAATGCGGCTATACTTCATTATCGAACCGAACTTTATAGGGTCGGAAATGCTTATTTCGATGAGTTACAAACGGAAAAACAAAATTAATACACCCTTCATACTATGGTGGAGGGCATAAAAAAGAGTAAGGAAAGTAGTAAAGTCGGACGGGGCTGACTATATGATACCCTTCACCACTATGGGTATATTCAACAAATGAATCCTAACAGACTTCGAATTTTTGAAGGGCCATTAACATGAAAATGGATCCATAAACATGTCCTTCTGCAACCTACACTAAATTTTTCATTTAGTCAGATACAGGGTTGCGTCAAGCTTGGTTATATTAACTTCAGTACGGGTCTTTAATGAACAATTTATCTATCGGACGAAAGTACATATGGGAGCTATATCTAAATCTGGACCGATTTTCAGAAAACTAACACACATCATTCTAAACCTAATTCATTACGCTGTGCCAAATTTCGTGCAAATCGAAAGATATATTCGGACTTTGGTACACCATTTACATTAAATCGGACGAAAATATATATGGGAGCTATATCTAAATCTGGACAAATTTTCAGGAATCTTAACACACATCATTGTAGACCAAATTTCTGTAAATTTCGTGAAAATTGAAAGATATATAGGTTCTTTGGTACGCCGTTTAAATTAAATAGGACGAAAATATATATGGGAGCTATATCTAAATCTGGACCGATTTTCAGGAAACTAACACACATCATTCAACTTTAATTCAGTACGCTGTGCCAAATTTCGTGCAAATCGAAAGATATATAGAGACTTTGGTACACGATTTATATAAAATCGGACGAAAATATATATGGGAGCTATATCTAAATCTGAACAGATTTTCAGGAAACTTAACACGCATCATTCTAGACCTAATTTAGTACGCTATGCCAAATTTCGTGCAAATCCAAAGATATGTAGAGACTTTGGTGCACCATTCACAATAAATCGGACGAAAATATATGTGGGAGCTATATCTAAATCTGAACCATTATTTCCTAATTTCAATAGGGTTCGTCCTTGACCTTTGCAAATTTTCATCCAATTCGGATCATAAATGCAACCTGTACTTTGTTTGCAATTTAATATGGTCAGACAGACGGACAAGGCGGATGATATATACCAAGCAGCGGCTCTGATTGGCTTTAAAATGGCGAAGTCCAGGACCACGATCTGCGAATCTGCACTTGGAATGTGCTCATGTTGTACAGCAACAGGCGCAGTTCTCGCATTGGCGGATGTACTCAAGAGGTACAAAGCCGATATTATTGCCTTACAGGAAATACGATGGAAAGGTACAGGCGTAAGTAAATCAGACGATTACGCACTTTATGCTGCGAGACATGAATTTGGCAGCGGATTTATGGTTAACAGGAGAATAAAAGACCTCGTCTCCAGATTCACTCCAGTAGATGAACGAATGACTATAATACGCAGAAAGCGAAGTTCTTTAACATCAGTCTTATTTGCGCCCATGCTCCGACCGAAGACAAAGATGAGCAGACCAAAGACATATTTTATGTGCGCATAGAAACAGCATATGATCGCTGATTTGGCCATGACATTAAAATTCTGCTAGGAGGTTTTAATGCAAAAATCGGAAGGGAAAATATTTTTCGTCCATCGTCGGAAAATTCAGCCTTCATGAAGAAACATCCGACAACGACTTGAGGTTGATTGACTTCGCGGCAGCAAAAAACAAAAAACACCAGATCCAAGCATCTCGATATACACAAGGCCACCTGGATCTCTCCTGATCAAGCAACGAGAAATCAAATTAATGTTGTGATAGACGGAAGGCATTCATCCAGTGTATTAGACCTTCGATCGACCCGAGGAGCGAATATCGATTCGGATCACTACCTTGTAGCAGCCAAGGTTCCCACTCATCTTAATGTTACAGCAAAGGTGCGATCTAACGCAACACGAAAACTCGACGTCGAAAAACTGCAAACACAACTGGTAGCCGAGGCCTACTCCGCTCAACTTACCCACATGCTTGACGAATGCACTTCTTGTCCCGATAATAGTACGGAAGCACAATGGCAAGAAATTTTTCTCCATACAAACTGCAGCAAAAGAAACACTTGGGTACCAAAACCCACCACCAAGAAACCCATGGTACGATCAGGAGTGTCGCAATGCTACTGATGTGAAAAACGCAGCGTATAGGGCAACCCTACGGACAGTAGCACCACTTAATGCGAAGGAGAACTATTTTCAGAAAAAGAAGAAAGAACAAGAAGAACGCGAGCGTGAGCAAATCGAGATGTACAGGAGTCATAATTAATGTTTTACCAACGAGTAAAACACCAACCCGAAGATTTTGGTGCAGGCACATCCTCCTGTAGAGATGAAGAAGGAAACATGGTGACAGATGAGGATCTGCTGAGGATCTGTAAGTAGCATTTTGAAAAACTTCTGATATCAAATATTAGCAGTGAAGTGGATACCCCAGAACCAATAATACATGCGGGATAGAGTGTATACCACCTAGCCAAGATGAGGTCGTAAAACCAATTAATCGGCTAAAGAATAATAAAGCAGCAGAAGCCGATGGGTTACCAGCCGAACTATTCAAGACTGGTGGTTAGATGCTGGTCAGGAACATTCACCAGCTGATTAGTACAATATGGCTAGATGAATGCATGCCCAATGATTGGAACCTCAGCATCCTGTGTCCCGTGCACAAAAAAGGAGACAAGACGATATGTGCCAACTATAGAGGAATAAGTCTCCTTCCCATCGCATAAAAAGTGCTATCCAGTGTGCTGTGTGAACGATTGAAGCCAATGGTCAATGACATCATTTGGGACATACCAATGCGGCTTCAGACCTGGTAATCCACCATTGACCAGATCTTCCCTCTGCGCCAAATCCTGGAAAAGACCCTCAAAAAACACATCGACACATACCACCTATTCGTCGACTATAAAGCCGCTTTCGACAGCCTTTCAGAGGTGTTTAAAGCCATGTTTACGTTCGGCATTCATGTAAAATTAATACGGCTATGCAGGATAACTTTAAGTGGCACCAGGTCAGCAGTTAAAGTAGGAAAGAACCTATCAGGGCCCTTCAATACCGAACGATGATTCAGAAAAGGTGACAGTTTGTCGTGTGATCTTTTTAACACATCCTGCTGGAAAAAGTCATACGAGACGCAAAGGTGAACAGAAATGGCACTCTGTACACCAAACAACAATGTTACTCGCCTAAGCCGATGGCATCGATATACTGGGTTGAACATTGCGAGCGGTAACAGCCACCTTTGAACAAATTGAGAAGGAGTCTGCCAAAGTGGGTCTAGCAGTAAACGGCGAGAAGACGAAGCTTATGGTATAAACGCGCAAGACGTCCAGTAGACTCGGACCAACTGAGGAACTTCAGAACTACAGCTTCGAGGTAGTTAACGATTTTATATACCTTGGTACCGCCATAATTAAAATGAATGACATGAGTTTTGAAATTCGGAGAAGGATTGTGATGGCCAACAAATGCTACTATGGTCTATGTAAGCAGTTTAGAAACAAGGTCACCTCCCGACAGACTAAACTCACTCTTTACAAGACGCTGATACTACCCGTGCTGTTATATGGATCTGAAGCATGGGTACTTGCGCAAGCAGATGATACAGCTCTTAGGATGTGTGAAAGAAAAATTCTCCGTAAGATCTACGGCCCGATGGTGAACATCGGCTTCGAATGAGCCACGAGCTTTACAATTTATGAGCGGACATCGACATAGTCAGTCGTATTCAGCTGCAGCGACTACGATGGCAAGGCCATGTTGTGCAAATGAAGGAGAATGTCCCAGTTTAAAAGGCATATAGAGGCGAGCCTAATGATGGTTCCCGTAGAAGGGGAAGGCCACGAATCAGAAAGTGATTCTATGCATATTCTCAAAAGGAACCATGTGTCTAGCTCGTTTCCTTTTGCATGTTACAAACATATGCACAAAGAAATAATACCCTGTATCACAGTGATGTGAAAGGTAAATAAAAAATCTCAAAACTTTGTATACCCTACACAACTATGTTGTCAGGGTATTATAGCTTTGTGCAGCCCCAAGAGTTTGTAACGCCGCGAAATATTGGTCCTAGACCCACCTTTAAATATACCGATCGTCATATCTCGACTAGCTGAGTCGATCTAGACATGTTCGTCCGTCCGTCCGTTTGTCCATTATAACTTGTAAACACGATACAGGCCACAGTTATGGACCAATCTTCACGAAATTTTACATGTAGGACCGGTTCTGGCCAATGAAGACCCCTATTGTTATACCCTTCACAACACTGTGGTACAGGGTATTATGTCTTTATGCATATGTTTGTAACAGGCAAAAGGAAACGAGATAGACACATGGTTCCTTTTGAGAATATGCATAGAATCACTTTCTAAGTCGATTTATGCATGTCCGTCCGTCCGTCTGTCTGTCCATGTTAAATTGTAAACAAAGTACTGGTCGCATTTATGATCCGAATTGGACGAAATTTGGCATAGGTCACTTATTCGGCCCAAGGACGAACCCTATTGAAATTGGGAAAAATCGGTTCAGATTTAGATATAGCTCCCATATATATATTTAACCGATTTAATGTAAACGGCCCCTATATATCTTTCGAAATTTGCACGAAATTTGGTACAGCCTAATCATTTAGGTCTAGAATGATGTCTGCCAAGTTTCGTGAAAATCGGTCCATATTTAGATATAGCTCCCATATATAGCTTCGTCCGATTTCATGTAAATGATCCCCCAAAGTTCCTATATACCTTTCGATTTGCATTAAATTTGGCATAACGTACTGAATTGAGCCTAGAATGATGTCTGCCAAGTTTCGTGAAAATCGGTCCTGATTTAGATATAGCTCCCATATACAGTTTCGTCCGATTTCATGGAAATGGTGCCCCAAAGTCCCTATATATCATTCGATTTGCACGAAATTTGGCATAACGTACTGAATTGATCCTAGAATGATGTCTGCCATGTTTCAAGAAAATCGGTCCAGATTTAGATATAGGTCCCATATATAGTTTCGTCCGATTTCATGTAAATGGCCCTATATATCTTTCGATTTGCACGAAATTTGGCATAACGTACTGAATTGAGCCTAGAGTGATGTCTGCCAAGTTTCGAGGAAATCGGTCCAGATTTAGATATAGCTCCCATGTATAGTTTCGTCCGATTTCATGTAAAGGGTACACCAAAGTCCCCATATATCCTTCGATTTGCACGAAATTTGGCATAACGATAATGATTTAGATATAGCTCCCTTTTATTATAGATTGATTTTAAGTAATTGACGCGACAAGGAAGCAATAGAGTGATAGGAACAAAACGTTCTGAAATTAGTATAACCTAACCTGTGACAAGTTTGTGTGAAATCGCTTAATATTTGGATAGAACTTCCATATATATTTTCGCCCGATTTCAAGTAATGTTAGTCAGATTGACATCAAATTCTGCACAACGTACAAAATTGAGCCTAGAATTACGTAGTTGCGTTTTATAGAAGTACAGACATTCCCCAACGGATGACCTATTTATATTTGTTTGAAGTCGGTTTACATACTTTTGTCCCATTGTAACATACGAATGACATGTTAATGGATAGATCTAGGTAGATTCACATTTAGATAAATATCACATATTTTATTTCATCCAATTTCATGTTAATAGTCCTGTTTAATATACCCATAGTGGTGAAGGGTATCATATAGTCGGCCCCGTCCGACTTTACTACTTTCCTTACTGGTTTTTTAATTGAGTTTGGATGTATGTGTATTTTTGGATTTTCTTGTTTTTTCTCAGTTTTCCGTTTTCTTTGCCATTGAAGAAATGTTCCATTTGTTTGCTGTTTCACAAATTTCATTTGGTTGATTTGTGGAAATTTTGAAGTATTTCTTTGCTTTTATGGACATTTTGGGAATTATTTATCTGTGATGGCCACAACATGTATGGGAGCTATATCTAAATCTGAACCGATTTTTATGAAACTTAAAACGCATCATTCTAGACCTAATTCAGTACGCTATGCCAAATTTTGTGCAACTCGAAATATACATAGGGACTTTGGTGCACCATTTACTATAAATCGGACGAAAATATATGTGGGAGCTATATCTAAATCTGAAACGATTTTTTTCCAATTTAAATAGGATTCGTCCTTGGACCAAAAAAGTGACCTATGCAAATTTTCATCCAATTCGGATCATAAATGCGACCTGTACTTTGTTTACAATTTAACATGGTCAGACAGACGGACAGGGTGGCGTAGGGGATGATAGATAACAAGCAACGGCTCTGATTGGCTATTGGAATGTGCGCACGTTGTACAGAACAGGTGCAGTTCTCGCATTGGCCGATGTACTCAAGAGGTACAAAGCCGATATTATAGCCTTACAGGAAATGCGATGGAATTGGACAGGCGTAAGTAAATCAGACGATTACGAACTGCGTGCTGCCATGAAACGAGACATGAATTTGGCTTCGGATTTATGCTTAACAGGAGAATTAAAGACCTCGTCTCTAGATTCACTCCACTAGATGAGCGAATTGCTATAATCCGCCTAAAAGCGAATTTCTTCTACATCAATCTTATTTGCGCCCATGCTCCGACCGAAGATAAAGATGAGCAGACCAAAGACATATTTTATGTGCGCCTAGAAACAGCATATGATCGCTGCTTTGGCCATGACATTAATATTCTGGTAGAAGATTTTTATGCAAAAATCGGAAGGGAAAATATTTTTGGCCCCATCGTCGGAAAATTCAGCCTTCATGAAGAATCATGCGACAACGGCATGAAGTTGATTGACTTCGCGGCAGCAAAAAACATGGCAGTTAGCAGCACCAGATTCAAGCATCTCGATATACACAAGGTCACCTGGATTTCTCCTGATCAAGCAACGAGAAATCAAATCGATCATGTTGTGATAGACGGAAGTCATTCATAAAGTGTATAGACGTTCGATCGATCCGAGGAGCGAATATCGATTCCACCATCACCATTAACCATCAACCATCATCAAGAAACCCATGGTACGATCAGGAGTGTCGTAATAATGCTGATGTGAAAAACGCAGCGTATAAGGCAATCCTGTGGACAGTAGCAATACGTAATGTTGTGGAGAATTATCGGGAGAAAAGGAGAGAGGAGAAACGTGTTTTTAGAAAAAAGAAGAAAGAACAAGAAAAACGCGAGCGTGAGCAAATCGAGATGTACAGGAGTCATAATGAAGTCCGTTAATTTTACAAACGAGTAAAACACCAAACCGAAGTTTTTGGTGCAGGCAAATCTTCCTGTAGAGATGAAGAAGTGACACTAATGAGAAACCTGGTGACAGATACAGACAGCGTGTTGAGGACCTGGAAGGAGTATTTTGAAAAACTTCTGGTATCAAATAGTGGCGGTGGAGAATATACCGCCGAACCAATAAGTGATGATGCTATAGAGTGAATACCACCTAGCCAAGATGAGGTCAGAATAACAATTAATCGGCTAAAAAACAATGAAGCAACAGAAGCCGATGGGTTACCAGCCGAAATATTCAAGACTGGTGGCCAGATGCTGGTCAGGAGCATGTACCAGCTGATTAGTACAATTTGGATAGAGGAATGCATGCCCAATGATTGGAACCTCAGCATTCTGTGTCCCGTGCACAAAAGGGAGACAATACGATATGTGCCAACTATAGAGAAATAAGTCTCCTTCCCATCGCATATAAAGTGCTATCCAGAGTGCTGTGTGAAGGATTGAAGCCAATGGTCAATGACATCATTTGGGACATACCAATGCGGCTTCAGACCTGGTAATCCACCATTGACCAGATCTTCCCTCTGCGCCAAATCTTGGAAAAGACCCTCAAAAAACACATCGACACATACCACCTATTCGTCGACTATAAACCCGCTTTCGACAGCCTTTCAGAGGTGTTTAAATCCATGTTTACGTTCGGCATTCATGTAAAATTAATACGGCTATGCAGGATAACTTTAAGTGGCACTAGGTCAGCAGGTAAAGTAGGAAAGAACCTATCAGGGCCCTTCAATACCGAACGATGATTCAGAAAAGGTGACAGTTTGTCGTGTGATCTTTTTAACACATCCTGCTGGAAAAAGTCATACGAGACGCAAAGGTGAACAGAAATGGCACTCTGTACACCAAACAACAATGTTACTCGCCTAAGCCGATGGCATCGATATACTGGGTTGAACATTGCGAGCGGTAACAGCCACCTTTGAACAAATTGAAAAGGAGTCTGCCAAAGTGGGTCTGGCATTAAACGGCGATAAGACCAAGCTGATGGTATCAACGCGCAAGACGTCCAGTAGACTCGGACCAACTATGGAACTTGAGAACTACAGCTGCGAGGTAGTTAAAGATTTTGTATACCTTGGTACCGCCATAAATAAAATGAATGACATCAGTTTTGAAGAGAAGGATTGTGATGGCCAACAGATGCTACTATGGACTAAGTAAGCAGTTTAGAAACAAGGCCACCTCCCGCCGGACCAAACTCACACTTTACAAGACGCTGATACTACCCATGCTGTTATATGTATCTGAAGCATGGGTACTTGCGCAAGCAGATGAGGCAGCTATTAGGGTGTTTGAAAGAAAAAATTCTCCGAAAGATCTACGGGCCGATCTGCGTCGACGGTGAATATCGGCGTCGAATGAACCACGAGGTTTACAATTTATGAGCGGACATCGACATAGTCAGCTGCAGCGACTACGATGGCTAGGCCATGTTGTGCAAATGAAGGAGAATGTCCCAGTTTAAAAGGCATATAAAGGCGAGCCTAATGATGGTTCCCGTAGAAGGGGAAGGCCACGAATCAGAAAGTGATTCTTTGCATATTCTTAAAAGAAACCAAGTGTCTATCTCGTTTCATTTTGCCCTGTATCACAGTGAAGTGAAGGGTAAATCTCAAAACTTTTTATACCCTACACAACTATGTTGTCAGGGTATTATAGCTTTGTGCAGCCCCAAGAGTTTGTAACGCCACGAAATATTGGTCCTATACCCACCTTTAAGTACACCGATCGTCATAACTCGACTAGCTGAGTCGATCTAGACATGTGTGTCCGTCCGTCCGTCTGTCCATTATAATTTGTAAACACGATACAGGCCACAGTTATGGACCAATCTTCACGAAATTTTGAAAGTAGGATCGGTTCTGGCCAATGAAGACCCCTATTGTTTTTGATAAAGATCGGTTAATTTTTAGGGGATGAAATGGACCAAAAACTTTGTTTTTGTCTGATTTTCAGGTCGCTCCAGAGGCCGAAATTATGGCCCTAACTTAGCGAATGTTTACATTGGAGAAGGGGATCGGCCCAAAGAATAAGCATGCCCGTTTTGATATGGATCGGTCAATATTTAGCGGGTCAAATGGACCCTGACTTTTGTGTGAAAAATTACAAAATTTGTATTCTATGGCGTATATATTTGCCCCTGAAGGATATAGACCCGAGAAGTTAATAGTATATCCAAGAGGTCTTATGTACTCAGATGTGGGAGTTACACTTAAATATTTACAGGTGCTTAAGTACTGAGATATTATTTAGTAACCCATTACCACACTAGAGGACGGAAATATAGCGCTGATCGCTTTGAAATTGTCCATAAGGATCTGGGTATGGTCAAGGACAACAACTTTAATTTTTGGTTAGGATCAGATAATAATATTGGGATGAGGTGGCAATTTGAAAGCCGAACATCACCACATAACCCACGGTGAAGGAATCTGGACACGTAATTAGAAGGGCTGTACTGAGTATTAGTAATATTCTGAAAATATGGCAGTTTATGAAGACCGACCTCTAGTCGGTCAAAAGGTTGCAAATATCGCGAAATATTGTCCAAGCTCAGAATATAGAATCACAGAAAGTTAGATTTTCGTGAAAGTTGTGTAGGGTATCATATGGTCGTCCCCGTCCGACTATACTACTCCGCGCACTGGTTTTAAACAGTTTTGTTCTTATTTTTATATCATTCTCCACTTGAGCATTATCTCATATCTAAACATCAATTGAAGTCTCAACTAATATTTATAAATAAAATCAAAAAGTTTCTTTATTTGAATATCAAATCATATGCTTATGAGAGCATGTATGTGTGTGTGTTCAACTTTTCTTATGTGAAAAGTTTTCCAATGCATCTCTTGATGTTTGTTTTTTATTTTTTCTTTTCCTAGTTCCACACAATATTAATATCGCGTATAGAAGTTTTGCCGCTATTTCTGTCCATGCCTTCGTGGCACTGCATACAAATTGTTTATTGCATTGTTGTTGTTGGTGGTGTTGTTGGGCAAAATGTTGTTTGTAAAGTGTTAAAAGGAGCGTAAAAATGCTAGAAATAACTGATGACTCTGGGATGCCAAGATGATGACGGTAATAGCACATCCACCAAAGGAGACAACCACACACTTAGCAACACCCACACATGCTGCTGGAAATATTGTCGGTGAATCCTTGCATTCTTTCTTTTGCCAACGAACGAACGAACTCTCCCTAGAAATGTCATCTGCATGGCACCAACTGTGCCGCCACCACCACCACCACCAATCCCAACAAAGATGAAAGACGACGTTACACTTGAACACAATCACAATTTGTTATGGTGTTAGTGTGTTGGTGCAAATTCCTCGGCCGTTTTACAGCAGGTGGCTTTCATTTGCAGTTCCTGTTGCCTTGGATACAAAAAATATTCCTTACAGAGTTTTAGGTGATTTTTTACGCCAGCAATGGTTTCCTTGGCGCTTTCGTGGTGTTGGTGTAGTGTTAGAAATCACTGTGTATGTGTGTGTGATTTGTTTGTGTTATTGCGCTTCTGGCATTGGTGTGTTAGTTTGTCGACAAAACAATTTACAAAACAATGAAAAATTCTTCCCAGAATCCTTGAAAGTAGTCGATGGGTACAATGAAAATATCTCTTATTTGATTCGGTTGAGTTTTATTTGTAAAATGGCAATAATAAATATGTTTACGTAAATATGTTTTACAATACAACAAACAACAACATGGTCGGTAGATAGGTGGCAATTTCTCTTGAGCATCTCTTGAGATCAGACATCGTTATTGTCTGCATATTTATGATAGCAAGATGACGGAGATATCAAGTGTAAATGGGAGAACATGTGTGGGTGTGTGTGTGTTTGGAAGATGTTTTGAAATTAAATTCCATTGCATTTGAATAAAAATATTTTGCATGACGTGTTATTAATAGAAATCCTATGAGATTTTCTTTTTTCAGAGTATTTTTTTTAAAGGTCAAAACAAGACGTGGACTTGTAAAGAATATTTTTCTAAAGGACAAAACAAGGCGTGGATTTTTAAAGAATATTTTTCTGAAGGTCTAAGCAAGGCGTATATTTTTTATCAAATCTTTTTTAAAAGGACTAAACAAGGCGTGAATTTTTAAAGGTTATTTTTCTAAAGGACTAAACAAGGCGTGGATTTTTAAAGGTTATTTTTCTAAAGGACTAAACAAGGCGTGGATTTTTAAAGGATATTTTTCTAATGGACTAAATAAGGCGTGGGATATTAAAGGATATTTTTTCTAAAGGACTAAATAAGGCGTGGATTTTTAAAGGATTATTTCTAAAGGACTAAATAAGGCGGGGATTTTTAAAGGATATTTTTCTAAAGGACTAAATAAGGCGTGGATTTTTAAAGGATATTTTTCTAAAGGACTAAATAAGGCGTTGGATATTAAAGGATATTTTTTCTAAAGGGCTAATTAAGGCGTGGGATATTAAAAGATATTTTTTCTATAGGGCTAAATAAGGCGTGGGATATTAAAGGATATTTTCTCTAAAGGGCTAAATAAGGCATGGGATATTAAAGGATTTTTTTTTCTAAAGGACAACCATCTAGGCAACTATCAAGGACGTGGATTTTTAAAGGATATTTTTTCTAAAGGACAACCATCTAGGCAACTATCAAGGGCGTGGATTTTTTTGAAGGTTAAAGCAAGGCGTGGATTTTTTCTAAAGGGCTAAATAAGGCGTGGGATATTAAAGGATATTTTTTTCTAAAGGGCTAATTAAGGCGTGGGATATTAAAAGATATTTTTTCTAAAGGGCTAAATAAGGCGTGGGATATTAATGGATATTTTCTCTAAAGGGCTAATTAAGGCATGGGATATTAAAGGATTTTTTTCTAAAGGACAACCATCTAGGCAACTATCAAGGACGTGGATTTTTAAAGGATATTTTTTCTAAAGGACAACCATATCGGCAACTATCAAGGGCGTGGATTTTTAAACGATTTTTTTTCTAAAGGACAACCATATAGGCAACTATCAAGGACGTGGATTTTTAAGGGATATTTTTTCTAAAGGACAACCATATAGGCAACTATCAAGGGCGTGGATTTGTAAAGGATTTTTTTCTAAAGGACAACCATCTAGGCAACTATCAAGGGCGTGGATTTTTAAAGGATATTTTTTCTAAAGGACAACCATCTAGGCAACTATCAAGGGCGTGGATTTTTAAAGGATATTTTTTCTAAAGGACAACCATATAGGCAACTATCAAGGACGTGGATTTTTAAAGGATATTTTTTCTAGAGGACGACCATCTAGGCAACTATCAAGGGCGTGGATTTTTAAAGGATATTTTTGTTTATAAAGGAAAACCATCTAGGCAACTATTAAGGGCTTGGATTTTAAAAGGATATTTTTTTCTAAAGGACAACCATCTCGGCAACTATTAAGGGCGTGGATTTTTAAAGGATATTTTTTTCTAAAGGACAACCATCTCGGCAACTATCAAAGGCGTGGATTTTTAAAGGATATTTTTTTCTAAAGGACAACCATCTAGGCAACTATCAAGGGCTTGGATTTTGAAAGGATATTTTTTTCTAAAGGACAACCATCTCGGCAACTATCAAAGGCGTGGATTTTAAAATGATATTTTTTTCTAAAG
Source organism: Musca vetustissima (assembly GCF_032173495.1). Classification (NCBI taxonomy): domain Eukaryota; kingdom Metazoa; phylum Arthropoda; class Insecta; order Diptera; family Muscidae; genus Musca; species Musca vetustissima. The sequence goes on from NW_026879877.1 coordinate 19,880, forward strand.
GAAAACCATCTAGGCAACTATTAAGGGCTTGGATTTTGAAAGGATATTTTTTTCTAAAGGACAACCATCTCGGCAACTATTAAGGGCGTGGGTTTTTAAAGGATATTTTATTCTAAAGACAACCATCTCGGCAACTATCAAAGGCGTGGATTTTTAAAGGATAGTTTTTCTAAAGGACAACCATCTAGGCAACTATCAAGGGCGTGGATTTTTAAAGGATATTTTTTCTAAAGTACAACCATCTAGGCAACTATCAAGGGCGTGGATTTTAAATACATATGTTTTAGACAACCATCAAAGGCGAAGATTTAAAAAATTTTTTTTTAAAGAACCATCAAAGGCGAAAGGAGTTAGACACATCTTTTTGAGAATATGCAAAGAATCACTTTCTGAGTCGGTTTATGCATGTCCGTCCGTCCGTCTGTCTGTCCATGTTAAACTGTAAACAAAGTAAATGTCGCATTTATGATCCGTATTGGATAAAATTTGACACAGCTCATTTATTTGGTCAAAGGACAAACCCTCTTGAATGTGGGAAAAATCGGTTCAGATTTAGATATAACTCCCATATATATATTTTCATCCGATTTAAGGTAAATGGTATACCAAATAGCTTTCGATTAGCCCGAAATTTGGCACAGCGTACTGAATTGAGCCTAGAATGATGTGTGTTAACACTAGAACCCCGAAGGCGGTCATTTTGACTGCTTTCCAATTTCAAGTACAAGAGCAACTCTGCATTTAATGACACTTTTTTTAAAATTTGGTGAATTTTTTATAATAAACGTAATTCTATGAGGTACAAAAAGTCACCATATTTAAAAAAAAAGTGTCATTAAATGCACAGTTGCTTTTGTACTTGAAATTGGAAAGCGGTCAAAATGACCGCCTTTGGCGTTCTAGTGTTAAAATAGGTTCAGATATAGATATAGCTCCCATATATAGTTTCGTCCGATTTTATATAAATTGTGCACCAAAGTCCCTATGTATCTTCCGATTTGCACGTAATTTGACATATCGTACTGACTTAAGCCTAGAATGATGTGTGTTAAGTTCCATAAAAATCGGTTCAAATTTAGATATAGCTCCCATATATATTTTCGTCCGATTTAATGTAAATGGTGCACCCAAATCCGTATATATCTTTTGATTTGCACGAAATTTGGCATAGCGTAATGAAATGGGTCTAGAATGATATGTGCTAAGTTTCATGAAAATCGGTTCAGTATGGCAATGCTGTCCAAAATCAATTAATTGTTGTCAAATTTGTTTACGTTTACAAAAATAAAAATTATAAATAAAGGAAAATTTCAACATTCTTTCAAATTGGGAGCTGTTTTGCAACATCCTAGCTGCTATTCTTCCTTTATGTCATGTATATATTCTTAAAGATCCAATCCCGAAAAATATTGGAAACGAATGCCAACATCTTCAACATCTACATACAGACAAACAATTGTTTTGAATCAAAAAAATTGTTTTGTAAATGCAGAAACTCTCGTCTGTCAGGGGTAAATATTAATTCAAATTAAGAATTTTTTGGTATTAGATATGGTATTAGATATGGTATTAGATATAGCTCCCATATATATATTTTTTCCGATTTAAGGTAAATGGTGTACCAAAGGCCCTATATATCTTTCGATTTGCACGGAATTTGGCACAGCGTACTTAATTAGGTTTAGAATGATGTGTGCTAATACCAAAGACAGACGACAGCCTTAATTTGCATTAAATAGTTCTTAATTTGAATTAATATTTACCCCTGACAGACGAGAGTTTCTGCATTTATGAACCAGTTTGTTTCAAAACTATTGTTTGTCTGTGTGTAGGAAGAAAATATTGACATTTTTACAATATTTTTTAGGATTACAGCTTTATGAAAACGATACACGACAGACAGGATGATAAAACAGGGCCCAACTCGAGGGAATTTTGTATTTTGCCTTTATTTCTAATTTCTTTTTTCAAAAACGTAAACAAATTTGACAATAATCAATTTATTTTCTACAGCATTGCCATATTGAAATTGTTTAATTCAGTATAAATTCAGTTTGATTTTGCGCATTTACGACACATAAAAATGAAGATAATGTACAAATTAATTTGAATTAAGGCTGTTAATGCAAATTAAGGCTGTCGTCTGTCTAGGCTATAAGTTTCATGAAAATCGGTTCAGATTTAGATATAACTCACATATATATTTTCACCCGATTTAAGGTAAATGGTGTACCAAAGTCCCTATATATCTTTCAATATGCACGAAAATTGGCATAGTGTACTGAATTGAGTCTAGAATGATGTGTGTAAATTTTTCTGAAAATCGGTTCAGATTTCGATATTGCTCCCATATATATTTTCGTCTGATTTCAGGTAAAGAGTGCATCAAAGTCTTTTTATATCCTTCGATGTGCACGAAATTTGGCATAACATACTGAATTGAGTCTAGAATGATGTATGATAAGATTCGGAAAAATCCGTTTCAATATACCTCCCACATATACATATATATTCTTCTGATTTTAGATATATGGTTCACCAAACTCCTAACACGAAATTTTTCACAACGTATCAAATTGACGCAGCTTTAGCTTCCATATACAGTATTGTTCGAAACCTAAACAACTTTTTTTTAGTAAGTAATCATGGTCTTTTATTATCTTGTTAAATTGAATTATGAAAAGTACTTATTTTATTAACTATTGCATTATACAGTCGACTCCGCTTTACTGAAACGGAAAAAATTTGGATTTTTGAACAGAAAATAATTTCAGTTATCCGAACTCATCATAAGCGAAACATTTTTTACTTTTACGAATTTCAATAATCTCTATATCATAGCGAATTTGTATGTTTCGATTTTTTTAAGAAAATAAACGATAGAAATTAAAACTAGTTAACATGTTCACTGCTTATGGGAATTTTATTATGAACTGTAAAACTTATGAACTTGTAACGAAATCCATCGTCTGCCTGTTGCAATCGTAAGACCTATCTTAAATACAACGTTTGATTTTAAGAACCTAAAATATCGGCTGATTTTAAGTCTTTTTAACAGCTGGTTAACTGTAATACCCAATATGAGGTTGTAAATGAGTATAATACTTCCTTGCAAAACTTGTCACCAGACCTCAATCCCATTGAGAACCTTTTCAGCATTTTAAAACGGAGGATTGGAACACGTCGCCTTAAAAACAGACAGGAACTAATGAACTGCTCAAAATAAGATTGGGAAGCTATACCAACAACAATTCTAGGTTTCGAACAATACTGTATATGTCGAAAGGGTGTCTGATTGACATTAAATTTTTTACAGTGCAGCGTACAGAATAGCGTGTATCAATTTTGCTATAAATCGTTTTCCGTAAATTTATTCCATGGTACGCAGACGACTCTAAATCTGCCCTAATGAAATTAAATTTAGCGTAGGTTGCAGAAAGACATGCAATTGTATGGATACATATGTACAATATACCCAAAGTAGTAAAGGGTATCATACAGTCGGACCAGTCGGACTTTACAATTTTCCTTACTGGTTAAAAGCCTATTTTTTAGTGGATTTTTAAAAAGAAAATTTGGCGAACAATCGAAAAATAATTTTCTAAGGGGCTTTTAAATAATTTTGTACCAAACTGAAATTTACCCGATCCGTTATAGAAGTCTGTTTTATGTGCGCAGATTATAGTCACGAAGATTAGAGTCATTTGTCATCATTTTATAAACTTTACTTCCATTTACCTTGAGTTTTCTTTATATCTTTAAGGGAAACAGCAATTTATTTCCACATCAGCACCTTTACCCATATTCGCATACTCATTAAAGAGGCCAAGTCACCATTAAAAAACGTTAACTCACAAAGTACTGACTTAGAATAATAAATGTTTCAAATTATCTATATTAACTACGCTACAGTTGCTTTAGCTTCCTTCCATAATACCATTGGGCCAGCTTACAGGTTGCCACAACACGAAGAAAAAGAAGCAGCACAAGACTTTTAATTTAAATAAATCAGTAGTTATTATTTACACGTAATTCCCTTGTAGACCTCTATACCGGTTACACTTTCTTTATCTTCCTCTTCAAGCTGTTGCAGTGCACAACGGCAACAACAAGAAAATTTAATTACATTTGCCTTTCCTTTCGACACCTCAATTTTTTTCAGAAGATGCAAAAAAAAGTTATGAGACATTGTTGCTGTAAGCTAAGTTCATACAAATCACTACAAACAAGGGTGTAGGGATTTGGCCCAACCCGCCTGCATGCCTGCCCACCATGATGAGATGATGTATTTTCACATTTTTTCTGTCGTATGACAGTCTCATTATTAAGTAGACGTTTCAATTTTTCATTATGTTCACCGTTTGTTGTTGTAATTTAAACGAGTGTGTGTCACCGTTGTGTGTGTGTTTGTTGTGTCGTGTGCTGAAGCCGCTTGACTTCATGACGGTGCCTCTAGAATGTTCAGTGACATTAGAACCGGCACCATCAGCTCCGCAGCTCTTGGCAATTGAACAGCGTCACCAAACAAGGAAAACAAAAACCGGGGATATAAGGAAAAGGGCCCAAGGCTATGTTCAAGTTTGACGCGGATACTTAAACTCAGAGATACAGTGGTCGGTATTCGGATTTTATTTAAAAAATATAAATTTTTTTGGGGACCATTCAAGCCATGAATGGAGGACTATATAAGGAGCGGTTTTTTAAATATTTTTTTTTCAAGGACTATATAGGGCGTGGATTTTTAAATAATATTTTTTCAGGGGGTAAATGACACCTGGATTTTTGAAAAATATTTTATTCAAGGATTATATAAAACCTGGATATTTGAAACATATTTTTCTAAGGACTTTCTAAGTTCTCTATAAGGAGTGTATTAAAAAAATAACAATTTAATTAAAATCGGGCGAAAAAATATATGGAGCGTATATAAAAATATGAACCGATTTCAACGAAACTAGATATATGTGGACTTTGGTGCACCATTTGCATTAAATCGGACGAAACTATATATGGGAGTTATATCTAAATCTGGACAGATTTTCTCGAAACTTGGCAGACATCATTGTAGGATCAATTGAGTACGATATGCCAAATTTCGTGCAAATCGAAAGGTATATAGGAACTTTGGTGCACCATTTACTTGAAATCGGACGAAACTATATATGGGAGCTATATCTAAATCTGGACCGATTTTCACGAAACGTGACAGACACCATTGTAGGCTCAATTCAGTACGTTATGCCAAATTTCGTGCAAATCGAAAGATATATGTGGACTTTGGTGCACCATTAACATGAAATCGGACGAAACTATATATGGGAGCTATATCTAAGTCTAGACCGATTTTCACGAAACTTAGCACACATCATTCTGAACCCAATTCAGTGCCCTATGCCAAATTTCGTGCAAATCTAAAGATATATAGGGACTTTGGAGACCCATTTACTTTAAATCGGACGAAAATATATATGGGAGCTATATATAAATCTGACCCAATTTTCTTGAAACTTAGCACACGCCATTCTTGACCTAGTTGAGTACTTTATGCCAAATTTCGTGCAAATCGAGGGGTATATAGGAACTTGGTGCACCATTAACATGAAATCGGACGAAACTATATATGGGAGTTATATCTAAATCTGGACCGATTTTCTCGAAACTTGGCAGACATAACTCTAGGCTCAATTCAATACGTTATGCCAAATTTGGTGCAAATCGAAAGATATATAGGGACTTTCGTGCACCATTTACCTGAAATCGGACAAAAATATATATGGGAGCTATATCTAAATCTGGACCGATTTTCACGAAACGTGACAGACATCATTGTAGGCTCAATTCAGTACGATATGCCAAATTTCGTGCAAATCGAAAGATATATGTGGACTTTGGTGCACCATTAACATGAAATCGTACGAAACTATATATGGGAGCTATATCTAAATCTGGACCGATTTTCACGAAACGTGGCAGACATCATTGTAGGCTCAATTCAGTACGATATGCCAAATTTCGTGCAAATCTAAAGATATATAGGGACTTTGGAGACCCATTTACCTTAAATCGGACGAAAATATATATGGGAGCTATATATAAATCTGACCCAATTTTCTAGAAACTTGGCACACGTCACTCTTGACCTAGTTGAGTACTTTATGCCAAATTTCGTGCAAATCGAGGGGTATATAGGAACTTGGTGCACCATTAACATGAAATCGGACGAAACTATATATGGGAGTTATATCTAAATCTGGACCGATTTCCTCGAAACTTGGCAGACATAACTATAGGCTCAATTCAGTACGTTATGCCAAATTTGGTGCAAATCGAAAGATATATAGGGACTTTCGTGGCCCATTTACTTTAAATCGGACAAAATTATATATGGGTGCTATATCTAAATCTGGACCGATTTTCTCGAAACTTTGCAGACATCACTCTAGGCTCAATTTAGTACGCTATGCCAAATTTCGTGCAAATCGAAAGATATATAGGGACTTTTGTGCACTACTTACCTGAAATCGGAAGAAACTATATATGGGAGCTATATTTAAATATGAACCGATTTTCACGAAACTTGGCAGTCGTATTCTGGGCCGAATTCGGTACTCTGTGCCAAATTTCATGCAAATCGAAAGATATAGAGGGACTTTGGTACCCCATTTACCTTAAATCGGACAAACATATATGGGAGCTATATCTAAATCTGAACCGATTTTTCCCAATTTCGATAGGGTTCGTCCTTGGGCCAAATAAGTGACTTGTGCCAAATTTCATCTAAATCGGATTATAAATGCGACCTGTACTTTGTTTACTATTTAACATCTACAGACGGACGGACGGACATGCATAAATCGACTCAGAAAGTGATTCTATGCATATTCTCAAAAGAAACCATGTGTCTATCTCGTTTCCTTTTGCCTGTTACAAACATATGCACAAAGACATAATACCCTGTACCACAGTGTGGTGAAGGGTATAAAAATTACCCAAGGACGAACCGTATTTAAATTGGTTCTTTCGCATTTCCAGTATAGGCTACATATTCCTAGAGGCTACAAGAGTCCTAAGAACATCTCTTTTATATACCTAAAGTGGTCAAGGGAATAATATATTTGGTATCTGCCGCAATTGGCCTTTTCCTTACACTATATTCAGAAATTTCCAATATATGCAACCAAGTAGAATTTGTACAAATACTTATATGCCGACCACTGTGCGCAACGACATATACAGGGAAGACATATGAGGCGGTGGCTAAAATATTTAAAAAATAATTAGAATAGACTGGATAAGATATACATAATTTTAGTTACAATTTTTAATGGCTATAAAATTCAGTAATTAGGTCTACTGAAAATCCCTAAAGCTATATAAAATCTTGAAAGGGCCAATTAGTCTGATGTGTTGAAAAAAATATTTTTCCTGGGACACATAATCGCTTTTAATATTGGAATTTTCTTAAAGAGATAATAGGATCAAACACACTTCATTTGAAGATTAAGGTTTGATTGAAGTTTGTTAGTTATCAGGATTTTATTCGAAAAAAAAATTCGAAGTTATTAAAAATGATCCACACAGCTAAATATGATTCTAACAGTTCTTAAAATGTCGAACTTTTAAAAGGACCCACACAGCTATACGCGCGAAATATTTACAGAATTGTATTAAAAACCCACACAAAATTTCCCTCCACAGACGGCAACCAAATTCATTGAACCCATTCACTTCGAAAATTCCCTACATCCTCTCCACCATTAACTTTAAGAAAAATGTAAAACACATCATTTCAGCCACCCTGTCAGCCAAAGTCTCATTTGAAATGCTGTTGTTGTTGTTCTTGCTGCCTTCTCTCTCGTTGCGCCCATAAACAATGACATATTAAAGGAGTTGCATTTTTGCCATATCTCACAAAAGAACACAAGAGAACCCTGAAGCAGCAGCTGCTGTTGCTGTTTGCTGCCATGTCCAGAGTATGAAAATTTCCTCTATATACATATTTACATATATGTTTGTGTGTATTAAGAACTTCGTCTATGTATGTGTATTGTCACCAGATGTTTACGCGCTAGGAGTCTTTAGTTTGAAAAATTCATAAACACAGATGTAAACAGCGATATATGTCGCCGGTAGGAGGTAGAGCACAGTGTTAAGAAATGATGCAATGTGATATAACCGTAGTAAATACGAGTAAATGGGGACTATGCTTTTCCAAAATCTTGTGTTGTTTCCAACTAAAAAGGTGTCAGCCCATAATGTTAAGATGACCACTTAAGCCTGCCATTAAAAAGTCCTGGACCTTTTGCACATCCATAAATTCTCCCCGTACCTTATTCACGTATAAATCTGACTTAAAAATTTATATCGTTATATTATTAAGACTCCTACGACCTTCCGTTATTATTGAAAAACTTCATATAAGCTTAAGCACATACATAAATACTTTTTGTACCTTCAGCTGGTCTGTAAGACTATGAACAGGACTGAACTGTAACGAGTAAATGTAATAAAAAAA
>NW_026879878.1:0-28480 GCF_032173495.1 Musca vetustissima
ATTATAAAAAACAAATGGTGTATGCAACGTTTACTCAATTAGGTTTATGTGTTTATATATAGCTCCCATGCGTAATTTGACTTGATTTTATACAAATGGTACACCAAAGAATCCAAGTCTGTCCATTTGACATGCAATGTTTCATTGATTTCAGAATGGTATGTGTGTGGGGTTTTTTCAATTGGTTAAAATATATGTCTCGATAGCACATTTAATTACGCCCGATTCCTTGTCAATTGTCCTCCAAAGATTCACTGTCTGTTGTATCTACAGGATATTGTAGATGTATATTAACGTCTCTTGTATGTACCCAAAATGGTGAAGGGTATCATATAGTCGGCCCCGCCCGACTTTTGAACTTTCCTTACTGGTTAAGCAATATGTTTGAACGCTCTTCAGATAAACGATTTTTTAGTATATGTTGCTGCACTGCCTACCAAACGCGAGCAACATTTTGGGGCGAAGTTAACTTCGTTTTTTTAACTTGTTTTTACTATATTTTTGCAGATCTATGAGAACGTTGACTTTTTAAGAAATGTTTTGGAGGTCCCTTATATGACGGTTATTTTACATATTTTTTGTGGTACTATTGGCATTATTTTAGAATAAGTTGATCAGGTCTATAAGAAATCCCCGGAAAAAAACAGAGGAAGGTATTTTTTCAAAATATTATTTTAGCTGGATTAAAACGTAGACTTTTTGAAATAATTTTCTAGATATACACATTGGAGCAATGCGATTTTACACCAAAAAATGTGGCTCATCGGAATATCGGTTTAAGACCCCATGTTTCTTTGACCCAAATCCGTTTCAGACAATATGGGATTGGTGGTTTACAAATATTTTTTGGGAAATATATTTAAAAACAGGTTTAGGGTCTGTCGGGCTAGGAATGTTTATACCCTACACAACTATGTTGTAAGGGTATTTTAGCTTTTTGCTGCTAAGCTAAAATATGACGATTGGTATACCTTTAAGTATACCAATCGTCATATCTCCACTATCTGAGTCGATTTAGACATATGTGTCTTTTCGTCTGTCCATTATAATGTGTAAACGCGATACAGGCCACAGTTATGGGCCAGTCTTCACGAAATTTTGCATTTAGGATGTGTTCTGACCAATGAAGACCCCTATTGTTTTTGGTAAGGATCGGTTAATATTTAGAGGATGAAATGGGCCAAAAACTTTATTTTTGTCTGATTTTCTATTCGCTCCAGCGGCTATAATTATGGTCCAAACATCGCGAATTTCTTGGAGAAGGAGATTGAGCCAAAGAATAAGCATGCCTGTTTTGATAAAGATCGGTCAAATAGACCCTGACTTTTGTGTGAAAAATGATAAAATTTGTATTGCTGAAGGACATGTTAATGGTATATCCAAGAGGAGTGGTGGACCTTTAAATTGAAACTAATTATATTGTCCTATGTACTCGGATGTGGGAGTTACACTTAAATATTCACCGGTGCTTACGTATTCATATATTATTTAGTAACCCACTACCACACTAGAGGGCGGAAATATAGCGCTAATCGTATTGTAATTTTCTATGAGGATCCAGGTATGGTCAATGATAACGCCTATAATTTTCGGTGATGATGAGATAATTCCTTTGTGATGATTTGGACCGAAAACTATAGGCCACAATTGAAAGTTGAACATCTCAACACAACCCACAGTAATGGGAATCTGTTCTGAATATTAATAATATTTGTTGACCGTTAGACGGCCAAGAGGGTGCAAATATCGGGAAATATTGCCCAAGCTCAGAATATAGAACCACAGAATGTTAGATTTTCGTCCATATGATCATCCCCGTCTGACTATACTGCTCCGCTCACTGGTTTTTAAATATGTGAATATATTTTTAAAGGGCCATCAGGGCGAGAAATACCTTTTTGAAAATTTTTAAGGATTTTTGGGCGGTATTTCAGAAATAACTTGACGAATGTTGGTTTGTAAGTGCTGAAGAGTTTGAAACCCCATAAAAAATTCTAAAGGTGTCTTATTGTTCAGTTTATATCGCCAAGACGAGAAATTACCCCGGCAATAAAGTATTTGCGATTTGTGTGGCATATGGTGTCGTCTGGTTGAACCTACTAATCTACAAGTCGTATTATTCAACAGCAGGCAAAAAATCGGGTGTCATTATAGTTAAGCGATCCATTTTCGTCAATGTCAGACTTGCAACTGAAGAGAAAATAATTGATGTAAGAAATTTGTTTGACAGATGTCGAATTCTAGTCCCATACTGTTGTAACCCCGAAAAATATGACACATATTTAAGTACGGTCTCTGAGAGCACAAACAATATCCTCCTTACCTGAGCGTAGTATATTTTTTAATGAAGTTCAGATTAAAGATCAAGGCCATAGACTAATTCTCATATCATAGTGTATGTAGTTTGGCATTCCGTTAGTTTCTAGCTAATAATTTGGCCTCCCTATAAAAGTCCCCATCAATTTTAGGTGTTTTGAATGCCCACATCTCTGAGGAGGATATATACAATGTCTTAATATGAATTAGTTCGATTTTACAAACACTCAGGTTATTCTCATTACGACTCACCAATAGGGACATACTTTCAGAATCTTAAGATATCACCGTTAAGCCTCTAAACTCCACCATGGTAAGAACCCTTCCCTCATATTTGAAAAGAACTAATGATTATCGATTGAAACCACTGTCTCATTTTGCGTAACTGAAAATGAACTAAGGGCAGGATTTTAGCATTTGACTGAGTCTTATTTGTGTGTAAATTTTTCGTAGTTCAAATATCAAAAAGAAATCATTCACTGAGCTTCACTGCACATTCAACCGCGCATCGCAAGCCATAGTGTCATTAAGTCTAATTCGAATGACAAAAGGTGGTGACGATGATGTTTGATGTTGTTTTTTTTTTTTTTTTTGATAACATGTTCAATGTTGACTGAATGCTCTACATTTTTGGCTGCGATATTGTTGTTACTTAGATTGGCTGCTGGTTGGTAATGCTTAAAGCTATTTACTTAATGGCTTTTATTATTATGATGAATAGCAGGCGAACATATTTTTGTCATGTTTTGATAGCGGTGTTATTGTCGCGGTAGCAGTCTTCTTTTATATTTGATTTGTTATTTGTCTCAGAACACACTTCTCGTGTTCTGCTAAATAAACGTACGTAAGTGAAATATACAAATAAATATTTCGTTGATGAAACAACAAATTCCACTCGTTTGCGTTAAGGAGAAAATTTAATAAACATTTCTATTTGATTTGATTTCAAAGAAATTCACATATCTTTCATTGTTTTCTGTTGAAGTGAGTTGAGACACTTATGTGGAGTCATACTTCCTCTATTAGCACATTTAGAGAACAATGTAAATATGTTTTAAAACAGGTATACAAGATTTGGGGTATTTACAAGAATATTAATTTTTGTAATCTCCAACATAAGAAGGCGTGTATATTTAATTTGACTTTCCATAGTCAACACCTTCAAATATTCCCTGGCAAACCCTAAAGTATATTTATTCTTCATCAGAGTGGAATTCCATGCCAGTCGTTCAGTTGGAATCACAATAAAGCTTGAAATATTTATGGTGGGCCTATAAATTTTTGCACATACATTGCTACTACTCACAGGATATTTGGTATTAAAAATAGGATACATCGGTTAAGGTCCAATTATTTCGTTCTTTGGGTTCGCATGTTGCAGTAAATATTCCTACAAAAAATTATCACAATTTGTTCTCTTTTAACTTAGTCCCAATTTAGATTAGGAGAGCTTACTTGCGGCAAGTCTTTGACTGTACGAGAGAAGGGCAAGGGGAATAGAAATGGAAAAAATTGCTCGTACCGACAATTTTCTGGCAATTCGTTTTGTGTTTTTCGTATTTGTTGACATTTTATATTTATTTAAGTGTGAAAAAAACTATTGACGTCAAATGAAAGCAAGTTCAAAAGGAACGATAATAATTGCCGCAAGTAAACTCGCCTAATATAAATCAGGACAAAGCCTCCTTAAAAATTTGATATTTTGAAAAGTTTGGTCCCGTTTTCGACTGTCATGGCCGTATTTTAGTATTTTGAATTCACATTTAGTCAAAAATTTCACTTACAAAAAATTAAAAAATTAATTAATTCGGAGTAGATTTGATTTAGATTCGATTTATCGATGACCACTTTATTCCGCATTTAGGCCACCTTTACATCTAATTTCATATTTTGACTTCTCAATTTGCAAAACAACTAGTAAAAAAGTGTCAGTTAGTGTTACCGACAGATATATATGCTCAGTCGGAGGTATTCGAATTACGTATATATTTTTACCAACGAGGTTTGGGATTTAATGTTGATCAAATCGGTTATTCAATTCTCTTCAACCTTTATGTGGAAGTACCAGAATCAGAAGACGGACGGCTACCTTCGGACTTGGTAAATAAAATATGTAGTGTAAATTTTGGTTGAAATTAATTTTGGTTAAATATCCAGGAGGAGTAGACCGGATGTGGTCTAAATTTGGTACAAATTTTAAGATGTACAAAGTTTTGTTTTAAAATTCAATTATCAACCATTATAACAATTTTTGTAATATTTTCCATCTTCGAACTTGAACTAAGTTTGAAGAAATATTACGATATGCAAAGTTTCAGACAGACGGACATTTGTAATTCGACTTCAAATGGCCTGAAACGAATTTGGCCCAAAGAAATACGGGTCGAAAACCAATATTTCGATGAGACACATTTTTGACGTATCAAAGTGAATATACCCTCATTAGCCATGTAGCTGATGGTATACAAATTACCAATATCGGTCTATATGTAAGTATAGTCTCCCTATAATGCCCCAGTCCCTTTACAAGTAATTTGTTTGTCCTGTGAGCATTGACCAACCGAAGAGGTTAATATTTAGCATTATGGAATCATGGATGGTGAAAAACATATATGCATTGATAGAGATGAACAGTGGGTAAATACCCGGTAAATTGGGTAAATACCCAGGAAATTGGGTAAATACCCATTTGCGGGTATTTATTTGGGTATTTACTATATTGACTCGGTAATACAACATCTTACACCCTATTTCCGGGTTTCTGTTATCAAATCGATTTAGAATGGATAGTTTTACGATACTTTAAAGACGTGGGTAAATATCCGAGTTTTTACCCAAAAATTGGGTATAAACTCATTAACTGCCGAACCACTTGACATAGGCGGCCAAAATTTTGCACACATGTTTCTAATGTCAAAGCAAATATAGAAATCCAACATGGGGTCCCTGGGTCCAAGTTTTAATATAGCCCCCATATAACCATATCTTCCGATTTAAGGTATTTGTTGTCTATTAGACACATTTTACAACCAAATTGGCTGTGATTTGGCACAGAGCGTTCTTTTTGAGTACAAAATGTCCATGTAAAATTTTATGTATGTAGGTCCACGTTTACTGGTAGCCCCCATACAAAGGTACCCCTATTTTGAGTATTTAACCAAAAATTGGTTATAAACTCATTAACTGCCGAACCACTTGACATAGGCGGCCAACATTTTGCATACATTTTTTAATGTCAAAGCAAATATAGAAATACAAAATGGGGTCCCTGGGACCTAGTTTTGATAGGTAATTTTTATCTATTAGCCAATTTGATTGGCTGGAATTTGGCTCAGAGAGTTCTCTATGAGTACCAATTGTCTACGCTGGTCCATGTTTTCTGTCCTATATAACGGTCCCGATTTTAGGTGTTTATATATATTTATAAACTTTTTAACGGCCGAACCACTTGACGTGAGTTTTGATGATCCCATTCTCCATACAGGAAATAATGTCGATATTTGAGTCCTTTGTGTCAAAAACCACATTTCGGGTTAATATTTCGTGCAAAAAGAGATCTCACTATTCCAAGTTATAACCAATTTGATCGTAAAATGTGTCTAATAGACTTCTGACTTTCCTGTTTCCATATTTTGAAATATTGGAACGCGAACTGGTTACGCAAAACTGAGGTCCCTAACCGCTACATTTTTATTCTAGACAGCGATAGATGAGAGTTCCATCACCTAGGACAGACCAATTCCTCATGTGTTAATGTTGATGCCGAGATTGGTTATTAGAATGTCCGGTTACTTCGGATTCATTTCATGTGGAAAATATATATAAAACCTCTAGACACTATATTAAATCACTCCTATATATAACAGCTCACCATATTTTAGGTATTTCCAATCCAAATTGATTATAATTTAGAATATTGGTCTGTAAGAATACAATACCTTTTCATTTATTTGTTGGATTGGGCTGGAAAATTAACGTGCATTCTATTGAAGACTTGAATTCCGACCACTTGAACGTCCGAATCTAAAAATGCCAACGACATTGGAAAAAGTACATGTCTGGCTCTGGTGAGATCTAGGCTTATAAACACCGCAGATGAAAATAGATTCAAATGATGATTTTATAGCTTCAAATAAATAAAAATAAAAAATCGATTTTTGGAAACGTTGAACTTTTACTTTCTCGTCTTATCGCAAATAGGGGAGACGCGATGAAATCAATTTCGTGTCACTTTACCTTTATTTTACCGCAAATCAAGTTAAAACCCCAACAAGCGGAGCAGTACAATTATAAGGTTATGACATCATATGGCCCTACACAACTTTCACAATGCTTAAATTTTCTGCGGATCTAAATCCTCAGCCTGAAAAAACTTCGCCATACTTGCTCTTTCTTATATGGTACTGTTTTTCAACCAAATTGCCTGTAATTTAGTATTTCGAATTCTCATTGGATGTGAAATCTTCGTTCCAAAAACTATTAATATTGACTTAAGTTTCGGGGTAAGCCCCTCGTCATTTGTTTCATAAATCCACTGTTCTAATTATGGCAAATAAATTGTATCTCTGGCTTATAATGGGACTATACAAATCGCGAACCGAATAAATCTCAATCTATGTTCTCAATTTCTTTTATGTACGTAGCATTGTAAATATTTAAAGGTGACCTTTACACCACAGTGAGTTAGCATCGATTCGAATATATTTCAAATTGTTAGCACACCCAAGTTACCCACAACTCCACCAATTTATTTTATTGAATAATCTTTTTTTAACAATAAATTTTAATTCCTATACCAACACATTGCAATCCACGCCAAATAAATTCCCAAATTTCATTTGAAATAAATGCAATTTAAACGATCATCTAAAAACGTTTAAAAACTATTTCAGTTCTCCACCACAAATTCATTTGTTATAGTCAATATTTGTGTAACACGCACACACACATACACAGACACACAAACAAATTCCAATCCATTAAAATTAAGTTTATAACTCAATTTAAATAAAAACGCCGCTCGACGTCGTTGAGACTTTTATGCCGTTCGGCATATTGCAATTGCATACAAATTCGAATTCAGTTCGTTCAAACACACACGTACACACACATTCCTGTGTAAATATTTACAACTAGATGTTATGCACTAATAAAGTCGAAATGGAAAGTAATGTTACGGATTACCAAATAAAAAAACGAACTCGAAATTTTTATTATTGTATTCTATTTTTTGCATTTTTATTTTACAGAAGGGGGTGGGTGGAATATTCGTATGTGGATTTTTATTAACAAACAAAATTCCAATTGTTTTTTGCTGTCGGGATATTTTTGTTGATTGGCTGACTGTTTGGCTCGTTGGCTCACTGAGGTATGAGGGTCGGCTGTGATATTTGAACTATGTAGCCATACATCGCGGAAACAAGGTAACAACAAATGCGAATATTCATAAAGTTTTCATAGTAGATTTTATGTAAAATCTACTAAAAATCCGATTTTAAAAAATTGTATATGAAGGAAATTGAGAGTGAGCATCGAAGACCGGTAAATAAAAAAGTTTTATGGTTAATACGCTTTACACATGAATACAAACGCAACAGTGTGTGTTTAAATGCTATTGAATGTATGCGGGATATTTTTGTCTGTTTGTAGGTTACAGTTGTAGCGAAAGGTTGGTGGCTTCCCTTATGTGATACCAAATTCGAGATATATTATTATTTTTTTTTTTTGAAAAATTAAACCGCTAGAGCATTATTCATGGTCATTTTTATTTGTCCACAATCCCAAACACTTCAGTGAGTCATCAATGGAAATATCTTAAAATCCTCTTCAAAAATATATTTCCCATTTGATCCAGATTCGACATAAAGACCTTGAAATGTCCACGGTCTCCATAAGGTGTGTTTATGTAGAAATAATAGATTTCAGGTGGCTTAATATACTGTCGGGAGTCGGAGACCACGATCGGCCGAAGCCTCTGAGTGGAACAGTAAGCCGAAATCTCTCTGTGATACAGTAAACCGAAGACTGTATGTGTATTTATGTAGCCGCCGCAATGGGTAGCCACCAAAAAGAATTGTGAATGATCGCAAGTGACAAGTCCCCCTTAGTGGATGAAACTGAAATACTTATGTTTGTGGTGTAACAAAATGATTGAGAATTATATTGTAGTGTAGATTTCCACGGTAAATGTCAATGATTTCGTCGTTACTATGGTGGATGGAGCGATCGTAGATGTTACTGTGTATATGTGACTTTGGTCAGATGTACGACGACTGTCTATCAGCGAGGCATCATTTGAATGGTATTGAAATCATTTTCTTCATAATGCAGACATTACAGGATTAAGCATAGTAGGAGATTTTTGATATTTTGCTGTTTCAAGTGCTAGATTCGAAGCTCCTACGAGCACTTGCTACTTGGTTCGACTTGATCGCCTTCCCAATGGTTAACTTCGAAGATAGTAGGTTAAACTGTCGACCTCATATGATTCATTGTCAATGGCCAGGAGGAGCGTTTGGCTTTTGTTGGAACAGCTCCCAGCTCGATGTGGGAATATTTTCTGGGTTCCAAATCGTTTTTTCTGATTTTTTTTTTTACATAACCTTGAGTCCCCTTTGTCACTAGAGGCCTTGACAGAGTTAGATGTCGATTAAAAGTTTCCTAGTTGTCTAGTTGAGGAGACTATCTCACGATCTTTAGCTGTCCCTAATCAGATGGAATTTCTTGTAGTCGATTTTGCTGAAATCTTGGTTTACATATCTGGCAAAAGCAGATTGGGTTCCTGAGTCGGCTGCAAGGTTTCCAAAGTGTCTTAAAAGTAAGTCCAAATAGGTAATTTTCCCATTAGCAACGTCGGTATTCATATGTGCCATACTTGGCGGTCTCAGCTGACTAGAAGGTGAGACTTTGATAAATTTGGATTTTGATAAATTTGGTGCGCGCGATAACTCTCTTGGAATTTGTAAAATTTCTCCCTAACTTTGTTCAACTTCGATGATGGAGAATATCGGTCCATTTATTCTGGTAACTCCTCCATAATGAAATGTCAGATTTGAACCAAACTTTGCACAACCTACCATCTTTGCCAAGCCTTGTTCAAGTTCGAAGCTGGGGCCCATTTGTTCAATCCTTATAGTACCTCCCACACAACGGTTCAAATTTTTGAATATTTAAAAATCCAATATCAGGCGAATGGAATGTTCAATTTCATCCAAACTTTGCACAACCTATTATCTTTACTAAGCTTAAATTAATTCCGAAGATGGGACCCATTGGTCCACTCCTTCCGATACATATCCCACATATGCTCAAAATGTTCATTTTATATAAATCCAATATCATGGAATGTTCGATTTCATCCAAACTTTACACAACCTATTATCATTGGCAATCCTAGATCAAGTTCCAAGATAGGACCCATTGGTATACTCCTTCTGGTATCTCCCTCCATCCCATGCTCGGTGATGTTGTCTTTCACTTCATCTTTCCACCCAATTCATGACCTTCCTCTTCTGAAGGTGAACCATCAGTTGGCTTGCCTTTACATGTCTTTCGTGCTTCTCAATTCTCAAAACATGACCTCGCCAACGTAGTCGCTGCATCTCGATACATCTTACAATGCCGATGTCCGAGAATATATAGTAAACTCATGGTTCATTCGACGGGGATGTTCACCGTCAACGCAGATCGCTCTATAGATCATTCTGACAAATTTTTCTCTCAAACATTCCAAGAGCTGCCTCATCGGCTTTCACAAGTACCCATGCTTCAGATTCATATAGATCTCTTATCAGCGTCTTGTAGAGTGTGATTTTGGTCTGACGGGAGTTGGCCTTGTTTCCGAATTTCTTATTTAGACCATAGTAGCATCTGTTGGCCAACACTATCTTTCTCCGAATTTTAAAACAGATGTCATTATTTTTATTTATGGCGGCACCAAGGTATATACAATCTTTGACTAACTCGAAGCTGTAGTTCTCAAGTTCCACAGTTGGTCCGAGTCTACTGGACGTCTTGTGCGTTGATACCATCAGCTTGGTCTTTTCGCCATTTAATGCCAGACCCACTTTGGCAGACTTCTTCTCAGTTTGTTCAAAGGTGGCTGTTACCGCTCTCAATGTTCGACCCATTATGTCGATGTCATCGGCGTAGGCGAGGAACATGTGTTGTTTGGTGTACAGAGTGCCATTTCTGTTCAACTTTGCCTCTGGTTTGACCTTTTCAGCAGGATGTTAAAAAGATCATACGAAAAACTATCACCTTGTCTGAATTCTCATTTGGTATTAAATGGCTCCGACAGGTCATTTCCGATTTTAACTGATGATTTTGACCAGTTAAAATTATTTTGTGTAGCCGGAATGCAGGAATGTCATACGCAGATATGTCTTTAAACACCTCTGAACGGACAGGGCTGTCGAATGCGGCTTCATAGGCGACGAATAGGTGGAATGTGTCGATGTGTTTTTCGTGGGTCCTTTCCAGGATTTGGCGCAGAGTGAAAATCTAGTCAATGGTTGATTTGCCTCGTCTGAAGCCGCATTGCTATGGTCCCATAATGTCATTGACCAGTCGTTTGCACAGCACGCTGGTTGACACATATCGTCTTGTCGACAAGCATCTGTCGATGCTGAGGTTTCACAGGATGCTGAGGTTCCGACCATTGAGCCAAATTGTACTAATCAGCTGGTGCATGCTCCTGACCAGCATCAGACCACCAGTCCTGAATAGTTCATCAGCCGATAGATAGTTAATTTGACCTCATCTTGCCTAGGTGGTACACACTATTTACCGTCATCTCTTATTGGTTCTTCTTCGCCGTCACTATTTGATACCAGATGCTATCAACATGCTCCTTCCAGATCCTCAACATGCTGTATGTATCTAGGCTTCCTTCTGTCACCAGGTTATTCGTCTCTACTGGAGGATGTGGCCTGCACCAAAGCCGTCGGATGGTGTTTTACTCGTTGGTAAAATTTCCGGACTTCATTCTGGCTCCTGTACATCTCGAATTGCTCACGCTCACGTTTTTCTTGTTCTTTTTTTCTGAAAATTCATTTTTTCTCCTTTTCTCCCAATAATTCTCTATCGCACTGCGTGTTGCTACTGTCTGCAGGGTTGCCCTATACGCTGCGTTTTTCACATCGGTAGCATTACGACACTCCTGATCGTACCATGGGCTTCTTGATGGTGGTTTTTGGTAACCAAGTGTTGCTTTTGCTGCAGTTTGTAGGGAGTGGGAAATTCTTTGCTATTCTATACTATTATCGTAAGCGGAGTAGGCCTCTGCTACCTGTTGTGTTTGCAGCTTTTCGACGTCGAGTTTCCGTGTTGTATTAGATCGCACCTTTGCTGCTACATTAAGACGAGTGCGAACCTTGGCTTCTACAAAGTAGTGGTCACAATTGATATTCGCGATATATTCCCTCGGATCGATCGAACGCCCCTGGATGAAAACCTTCCGTCTATCACAACATGGTCAATTTGATTTATCGTTGTTTGATCAGGAGAAAGGTGGCCTTGTGTATATCGAGATGCTTTAATCTGGTGCTGCTAACTACTATGTTTTTTGCCGCCGCGAACCCAATCAACCGCATGCCGTTGTCGGATGTTTCTTCATGGAGGCTAAATTTTCCTATGGTGGGGCCAAAAATATTTTCCCTTCCGAACTTTGCATTAAAATCTCCTAGGAGAATTGTAATGTCATGACCAAGGCAGCGGTCATATGCTGTTTCTAGACGCTCGTAAAATATTTCCGCTCATCTTTGTCTTTCCTTGGAGCAAATAAGACTGATGTAGAAGAGCTCCACTTTTATGCGGATTATATCAATTTGATCATCTACTGGAGTGAATGTTAAGACGATGTATTGTTTTTTATTTTATTTTTCACCTGTTAACCTAAATCCGCAGTCAAATTAATGTCTCGATTCATGGCAGCTATAATACAGTGCGTAATCGTCTGATTTACTTACACCTGTCCCTTTCATCGCATTTCCTGTAAGGCGATAATATCGCCTTTGTACCTACTATGTTTTTTCATAGTAGGCGGTTTTCCAAGTGTGGGCAAGTAACCCGCCGCCTCAAACCATTTTTTAAAATTTTTATGGTTGAATTTTCGGCACATATCAGCTCAATAATTCAACGGGTGATAAAAATAGCTACCCCAGGTGACACCGCGGGGAGGTCAGTGTTCACAATTGAGATGAAAGAGGGACCAAGATAAGCCTGGGTTTTGCCATGTTAAAGCCAATCAGAGCCGTTGCTTCGTACTATATAATAGGTGGAATAGGGAAGATAGATATCCCTAAGCCACACATTATAAAGTATGAAATACAAAAATTTACCTATGTCGAATTTGTCCTTCTAGGTTTCTTATCCAATACCTTTTATTCTCATAAGGAATTTTCCGCCCCAGACAATTAGTATATTTTACATACTTTTTTCGGAATATTTCTCTTAAGCACTATACTAAGTGGCCACACATAAAAAAAAACAAATGTGCACAACAACAACATATAATTACTAACTCGTTTTATATTCGAACATTTAAGTTTATGTTTTGCTATTTCGTCATATAAAATTCTAATCACCAACAACTGCATCATTACATTGTTAGAGTAGCAGGGCAACGAGTGTTCGACTCATAAATCCTGGACAAGTATGTAGGACATGACCCAATGAAATCCCCGTTGATATCTGCTGTGACAATATTGTATCGTTTTTTTTCTTCTTCTTCCTGTCCTTGTAATTGTCGTAAATGCTCGTTAAAGTTCCGTTTTTAGATCTACTCACTTTTATGCGAGCGTAAATTCTTCCTTCTTTATTTATATTTTTGTTGTTGTTGTTGTTATTGTAACTTCTCTGAGCAAAGCAAAATGAAGTTATAAAACTACGATAAAATGCAATTGCATCAATTACTCTGCTGCCGGTGTTGTTGTTGTTGTTGGGGTGTCCTTGTTCGACTTTATTGTTGTTACCTTACGCTCGTTACATCGTCAAAACTGTTGCTGTTGGCGTAGTAAAAAAAATCGGGCCATAATTTGTTGCCCTGCATTTGGCAACCCTATTGGTGGATTTTTTCCCCAACATGCAAATTGTATCCGTCGCTACAAAATACCTTTCTCCACATATTTGTTCGCTTTTCCTACTTCTTGTCATGTTCAATCGCCGGAATCGCTCGCTCGTTCGGCATCATAGCCGCTATTGGGTTTTTATTAACAACTTTATTACATATTTACCAATTTTATTGAAATTTACTTCAATTTGTATTGTGCCGATACAACACGGCTCTCCGGTGATGCCAATCTGTGTTATGTGTAAAATTCCAAACGAAACGCCAGGTTTATAACTCCTGTGGGAGGATGGGTGAGTGAACGAGCGAACATGCATCACACAGAACAACCATTAATACCAATAATAATAACAACAACAGCAACAACAAGAGAAATAACAGTAGCATCAGCGAGTTATAGCGGCTGCATGTAAGTCTGTTAGTAAATTGAGCGGAAATTTAAACCAAAAATCCTGTAAAAATCATAAATATTTATTCCCAGTTTGTGTTCGGTAATAAAGGGGAGAGACGGATTTTTTGAAGGGGAGCAAAGTACAATTGAATAATTTAGGACCTTCAGAAGATGCATACAAACTTATATGGGGGATTATAAACTTTATTTGCGTTGCAAGGTTTTGACAAAGATTTTATTCACATCCTTTCGGAAATTATAATTTTTCTCTGGGACCGAATTCTTACTTATTGGGGGTTCTGGCACCTCTTTTGATTAATAAATGATACATTTAACATATTAAGTGACAGAAAACATATGGTTTTGATAATTCAGTACCGGGCTATCTAAAAAAAACAGTAAGGAAAGTAGTAAAGTCGGACTGGGCCGACTATATGATACCCTTCACCAATTTCGATATATCCAACATATAGGGACTTTGGTGCACTATTTACCTAAAATCGAACGAAAATATATATGGGAGGTATATCTAAATCTAAACCGATTTTCACGAAATTTAACACACATCGTTCTAGACTTAATGCAGTACGCTATCCTAAAATTTCGTGCAAATCAAAGGTCATATAGGGACTTTGGTGCACTATTTACCTAAAATCGGACGAAAATATGTATGGGCTATATCTAAATCTGAACCGATTTTCACGAAATTTAACACACATCTTTCTAGACTTAATTCAGTACGCTATGCCAAATTTCGTGCAAATCGAAGTATATATAGAGACTTTGGTGCACCATTTACATAAAATCGGACGAAAATATATATGGGAGCTATATCTAAATCTGAACCGATTTTTCCCAATTTCAATAGGGTTCGTCCTTGGACCAAATAAGTGAACTGTGCCAAATTTCATCCAAATCGGATCACAAATGCGTCCCGTACTTTGTTAACAAAAATACATGGACGGACAGACGGACATGCATAAATCGACTTAGAAAGTGATTCTAAGCATATTCTTTTTTCCTTTTGCCTGTTACAAACATATGCACAAAGGCATAATACCCTGTACCACAGTGTGGTGAAGGGTATAAAAATGTATTTTGGTATTTTGGGGTGCTATTACTTTTGAAGTTTTTATTCTCAGACATTTACTACGTATTAAAGTCCACACCGAACTTTTTATACCCTCCACCATGAAGTGGACATTTGAAATACGCGTAGACTGTTGGGACATTCATAAAAGACGGGCAATGCCATGGGAACGATTTGACACAATGAGAACCAAATTAGAGTCAATTCTATAAAGAAGGCCGATATCGATCATTTTTGGTCGAGAGATTTGTATCCAATGAAAATTCAAAATACAAAATTACAACCAATTCGATTGAAGATCTTGCCCAAACTACCCAAAATACCGAATAATGTCGGTATCGTTATATAGATACTATTCCTTAAATGTGGACCGATATCGATAATTTTTAAGATGTTGTACCCAATGGGAATTTGACTGAAGAACGTGCCTAAAAATCTCTAAAATACCGAATATGTCGGGGCTACCGTGATATGGGAGATATACCAAAAACATCGAAATATCCCATTTTCGATCCCAAACATCCGAGGAGAAAGGGAGACTGAGGCAGCTTCGATATGAAGCTCTCATTGTACTTCACTAGCTTTGATCCATAGGTATCGAATATCAAAATAAATAACTGCCGACTAAAATGTCTACCTAATAAGCTTATTTAGATGCAATGATTTTTAAAATGAAAAAATATAGAAAGAATATTTGGGTTAGATTCGGCATATTTAAATTCTTTATTTCCTGAAATTGTTGTTGGGTTTCTTTTTAAAAGTATCCTGTAATATGATTCGAATTTACATATATAACACCAAACGTGCCTTGAGACATTAACGTCCACCGCTATATATAGAACAAGACAAACATTGAGTAACATTTTAAAACAAAACATAACCTTTAGAGAATTCGAATTCTAATCCGACTGATAGCAATGATAATGTCAAATGTCGAATCTAAATGCGTCCCTTCGGCGAATTTGACTTTTTTGACCAAACTGTAAAAATATTTCACTATAATTATGGGTAATGAGGGTATATACTCTTTGATGTGGTGAAAATGTGCCTAATCGAAATATTGGTTTTAGACCCCATGTTTCTTTGGAGCAAATCCGTTTCAGAAAATTTGGAATCGATTTAAACATGTCCGTCCGTCTGTATGTTCGTCTGTCTGGCTGGTGTGCACGATAACTCTCGAAGGGAATAATCGATTTCATCCAAACTTTGCACATCTTAATATTTCTTCAAAACTTAGTTTAAGTTCGAAGATGGGGAATATCGGTCCACTCCTTCTGGTACCTCCACCACAAAATGGTCAAAATTGTTCTAAAAATTAATTTTATAATAACATGAAAACGGACTATCCGATTTTAATGAAACTTTGTACAACCAACTATCTTTGCCATGCCTAGATTAAGTTTGAAGATGGGATCCATTGGTCCGCTCCTTTTGGTACCTCTCCCACATAGGGACAAAATTGTTAATATTTCTGAATCTAATGCGTGGCGAATGGAATGTCTGAGTTGAAACAAATTTTACACAACCTATTATCTTTACCAAGAAGAAGATCTTGTCCATTGATCCACTCCTTCTGGAACCTCCCTCACAAATGATGAAATTTTCAATATTTATAAGACCACTATCAGGCGGTTGGAATGTCCGATTTGAACCAAACTTTGCACAACCTATTATATTTACCAATTCTACATCAAGTCTGAAGATTGGACCCACTCCTTTTGGTACCTCCCACACAAATGGTCAACATTTTTAATATTTATAAATCCAAACCTCCTCCGCAAACCATAGGATGAGGGTATATATCTTTCGACAACGCTGACTGACACTTTTTTATACCCTCCACCATAGTATGGAGGGTATATTAATTTTGTCATTCCGTTTGTAACTCATTGAAAGATTCAATCTGACCCTATAAAGTATATATATTATTGATCAGTGTAAAATTCTAAGACGATTTAGCCGTGTCCGTCCTTCCGTCTGTTGTAATCACACTATCTTCTGAAGGAATTGAGGTAGGGTGCTGAAATTTTGCATAGGTTTGTCTTTTGACTGCAGGCAGGTCAAGTTCGAAGATATATCGGTCCACGTTTAGGCATAGCTTCCATTTAACAGTACCTCCAAAATTTCGGTATTTTGGGGTTCTTGAGCGCGTTTTTCATCCGAATACGCTGAAATTTCGTACATTGAGTTATAAATATAGGTCCACTTTTTCTGGTAGCCCCCATATAACGATACCTTCTAATTTTCAGTATTTTGGGGGTTTCTATCGTATTTTTCCACCGAATTGGAAGTCATATCGTATTTTTCCACCGTAGTTTGAGTTCTTAATAGGTACTAAATCTCTCCACAAAAAATTATGAATATAGGTTAATTTTTGCGGATAGCCCCCATATAAGGGTATCCCCAATTTTCGGTATTTTGGGGTTCTTGAGCGCGTTTTTCAACCGAATTCGCTGCAATTTGGTATTTTGTCGTCGTATGTGGTAACAAATCTCCCTATCAAAAATCCACCATCTATGGTGGAGGGTATCCAAAGTTCGGCCCGGCCGAACTTAACACTTTTTCACTTGTTATTTGTTATAATAGAGATCTAAACAAAAAGTGCCGAAGCTGCCGCAGTCTTCCATAGTAACAATGTAGGTTTTCAATCTAATAGCTATATTAAATATCGCGAGCATTAATCGACATAGAATTCTATTCTTTATGGGGTCTCTGGTGAATTGAAATTCCTCTGCAAGGATGAAAGCCCTTTGCGAGAGCATGTTAAGAATCCAGAAGGATAAATTCGCCATAGGTATTATGTAAAATATAATGTACATATGTTTGTAACAGGCAAACGAGATCGAGGTAGATCCAGGGTTCCTTTTGAGAATATGAATACAATCACTTTCTGAGTTGATTTATGCATGTCCGTCCATGTATTTTTGTGAAAAAAAGTACATGTCGCATTTATGATCGGATTTTGATGAAATTTGCCACATTTCACTTAGTTAGCCCAAGGACGAACCATATTGAAATTGGTAAAAATCGATTCAGATTTAGATATAGCTCCCATTTACAGTACCGTCCGATTTTATGTAGATGGTGTACCGACTTCCAATATTGATCTGATTGAGACAAAATTTTGCACAGAGTACTGAATTATGTCTAGACTGATATATGCCAAGTTATGTTTAAATCGGTTCAGATTTATATATAGCTCCCATATATAGTTTCGTCCGATTTAATGTAAATGAAACACCGTATTGCCAATATTGGCCCATTGAGGCCAAATTTTACACAGATTACTGAATTAGGTCCAGATTGATGTAAGCGAAGATTTGTTGGAATCAAAAATTTTGTTGAAATCGATTCAAATTTAGATATAGCTCCCATATATAGTTTCGTCCGATTTTATGTAAATGGTGCACCATACAGTCAATGTCTACCGTATTGAAGTTACTACAGGTTGACATCTGTGAAGTTTTGTTGAAATAGGTTCAGATTTAGATATAGTTCCCATATATATTTTCATCCGATGATTTTATGTAAATGTAGCAGCGGGTATGGAATTTAGTCTCGAATGATTTTGTTAAGTTTGAAATCGGTTCAGATTTAAATATAGCTCTCATATATGCTTCAGTCCCATTTTATGTAAATGGTGTACCATAGATCCTGTTCTATTTGCATGATATTTTGTTGTTGAAATCGATTCAGATGTAGATATAGGTCCCTCATATATTTTTGTGCTATTTTATGCAAATGGTTTGTTTCTGTTATCAAATTTAATATATTTACCCAGATATTGGGTATAAACTTTTTAACAGGCTGCCAAAATTTAGCTCACATACATAATTTTACTCTATTTCATATACACCAGAGACAGCCAGGTTTGCCCGATTGACATGCAATTTTGCAAATATTTCAGAATGGCATGTGTATGGGTTGATAAAAATTACGCATATATCTATTTAGATCACATATTAAATTTCATCCGATTTAATGTTCATGGTCCTTCAAAAATGTTATGTCATTTCATCGACAGGATATTGAACATTGGAGTATCTCTTGTATTTACCCAAAGTTATGAAGGGTATTATATAGTCGGTACTGTACGACTTTTGAACTGCCCCTACTGGGTTTTCCAACAAAATGCAATATTAATAAGCATTTTTAATATCGAAAAAATATACATGTAAAAGTAAACACGTTCAATATAAAGGAAGGATAAATTTCTTCTACGCAGAAAATGTACAATATTACTTTATATAACCTCCCAGACAAATATGGAATTATGTCACTTTTAACCATAGCCAATGTAATGATCCCACCGATACAGGGTTGCCCATATTCGACGGACCTATCTGGCAACGTCATAACTTTTGACAGAGATGTCACACCGCGTTTGAAGCGTCAGTCCAAGCAGGTTTTTACCATGAACCAATACACGCCACGCGTGTATATACATTCAACAGAAGAAGTCAATTGTGAAAACTCAACGTGTTTTTAAAACATTAAAAAATGTGAAGAAGTGTGCCTTCTAAGAACACCATTAAGCGTTTATACGAAAAATTTTCGACTGGTAAGGCTCTTTCTAATCCGGAGAGGCCATATAAAAGTCGACCAAGGCGATCCGCCGAGAATATCGCTGCCGTACGAGCCAGTGTTTAGAGGTCCCCAAGAATATCTCAAAAACCCCGTTCTCAGCAGTTGTGCATGGCTCGGTCCACTTTACAACGGATTATTCGCATTGATTTGCATTTGTTCCCGTACAAAATTCAATTGACGCAAAGAATGTTGCCTGCGGGCAAGCCTCGTCCATTGGAATGGGCCCAAAGAGTCATCGAAATGGCCGAAGATGACGAGCAATTTTGGAACAAAATTATCATGTCCAATGAAGCACATTTCACATTGAATGGGACCTTAAATAAGCAAAATTGCCGTTTTTACGCCACTGAAAATCCTCAGGAGATTCACGAAGTGCCTCTTTATGACGAAAAAGTCACAGTTTGGTGAGGCGTTAGTGCGAAAACGGTCATTGGGACGTTTTTCTTCCAAAATGAAAATGGCCATGCTGTTACCATCAATCAGGAGCGTTATCGCGACATGATGACCAATTTTGTGATGCCAATTATTCGTCGAAAGCGTATGAGGCAGTTCTGGTTTCAACAAGACGGCGCTCCACCGCACACAAGTCGCATAACAATCGATTTTCTGAAGAATTTGTTTCCGGGCCGTTTGATGTCGAAAAGTGGTTATTTGGACTGGCCACCGCGTTCTTGTGGGGATATTTGAAGTCAAAGGTTTACGTTAACAAGCCAAGGACCGTAGGAAAGCTCAAGGACCACATTCGTGAAGAAATACCCGCTATTCCGGCCGAAATGTTGGCAAAAACGATGGAAAGGGCACAAAACGTCATCAACGCCAGAGACGGCCATTTGAGAGATATCATATTCAAAAATTAATGTAAACAAATCAACTTGGAACAAATTAAATGTTTAACATTGCCAACCGCTACATTTTTATTTTTTCTTTGATTTATAAAAAACCAGTAAGGAAAGTAGTAAAGTCGGACGGGGCCGACTATATGATACCCTTCACCACTATGGGTATATTAAACAGGACTATTAACATGAAATTGGATGAAATAAAATATGTGATATTTATCTAAATGTGAATCTACCTAGATTTATCCATAAAGCATGTAAATCGACTTCAAACAAATATAAATAGGACATTCGTTGGGCTATGTCTGTACTTCTCAAAACGCAACTACGTTATTCTATGCTCAATTTTGTAAGTTGTGCAAAATTTGATGTCAATCTGACTAACGTGATTGATGCCCGATTTACTTGAAATCGGGCGAAACTATATATGGAAGCTCTATCCACACTGTGATACGGGGTATTATGTCTTTGTGCATAAGTTTGTAACAGGCAAAAGGAAAGGAGATAGACACATAGTTCCTTTTGAAAATATGCATAGAATCACTTTCTGAGTCGATTTACGCATGTCCGTCTGTTCGTCCGTCCATGTATTTTTGTGAACAAGTTACAGGTCGCATTTATGATCCAATTTGGATGAAATTTGGCATAGGTCACATATTTGGCCCAAGGACGAGCCCTATTGAAATCGGTTCAGAGTTAGATATAGCTCCCATATATATTTTCGTCCGATTTAATGTAAAGTCCCTATATATCTCTCGATTTGCACGAAATTTGGCACAGCGTAATGAATTAGGTCTAGAATGATGTGTGTTAAGTTTCCTGAAAATAGGTTCAGATTTAGATATAGCTTCCATATATTTTTTCGTCCGATGTAAGGGTTAATTGTGTACCAAAGTACCTTAATATCCTTCGGTTTGCACGAAGTTTCGCACAGCGTAATGAATTAGGTCTAGAATGATATGTGTTAAGTTTCCTTAAAATCGGTTCAGATTTAGATGTAGCTTTTATATCTGACCAAATGAAAAATTTTGTATCGGTTGCAGAATGACATGTTTATGGATCCAATTTCATTTTACGGGCCCTTTAAAAATGCGACGTCTGTTAGGATCCAATTTATGTTCTTTATTTTATTAATGTGGTTTATCTATTAAAACATAAGTGGCTTAATTTCATTGTCCCCCAATTAGGAAGATCATTTCATTAATTTAACCTCAATTTGTAATAAAAACACCATTTTAAAACAATTACCTATTTTAAATTATTACACCAAGTGACATCAACTTTGAACCTAGAATGATAATTTATATAATTTTTAAATACTTTGTTGCATAAAAATACAATCAAAAAATTATTAAATACTTTCGAAATAACAGATTTCCGTTATTTCCGACAACATCTGTTACCTGCATTCCCTCCAAAGAACGAAAACAAAACAGAAGACATTTGACACTTAATTAGTTCAAAATTTTATCACATTTTTATGCTAAATTGACCCATTAAATGCCTAAAGATACCGCGCCAAGGACATTTTCAATTACATCGAACATAATCTGCGGATTTTATGGCTGCCACGGCGGAACCGTTGTGTTATCATCGTAAATCATCTACGTAGCAAATGTATGCGAGAAATGACAAAAAAAATGTATGTTAACTAACAGGGCTGGGAAAGTGTAATCAGTAACAGAAGTCGAATGAAAACAGTTAAGAAGGAACAGTGCTGTTGTCAACGTTATCAACAGATGGCCAACATATACAATCGCTTAACCGAACTGAACTTTCCTCAACTGTTGAATATTAAATGTGCAACTGGTGTTGGTGGTGTTCGAGTTGTGGATGTGGCCTGAATACAGTTCACAATGTTCGTGTGGAGGGGTCGATGGTGGTTGTTGTGGTTCGTCTCCGTGTGTTATGGCTTCAGAGCAGAAGAATATTTGTGGATGATTTCCTTACCCCTTAACAGGAGAAACTGTTATAATTTCAAATGGAGGCGAATGGGGTAGCAAGAGCTTTTCATTTCTCCTCTTTTTCGAACACTTTCGCCGATGTAATGGAACGACTATCATTCTCTGTTATTTGAAGCTTAGAAATGTAATACGAAGTTAGTTTTTTTTACATTTACATTAGAATTTTGTGGGAGTTTGCGATGGAAATCATAACGGATTCGTAAATACGAATGACGAACATAAAATGTGCTGGAAAATTTCTTCTAAAAAAATTAAAATTTGTTCAGAATATGCCATGAAGAAAAAATTGAAGTTAAACATAAAATAAATTGATGTATTAATTGTATGTGGAAGTATGAACGGGATAATGGATCCATGTTGAAATTTTTGAACAAAAGAAATTCTTTTAACGATAAGAAAATCCTAAGAAAATATTGTACGTGTTTTGAAAGAAATATTGAATTAGTCAAAATAACTAAAGAATTTTGAGATTTAAGATTTTTTGTGTATTCTTCTAATACGTTTATGTGGGGCCCTCAATTAAAGTTGTATTAAATATAAAATTCTTATTGAAACACTTAAATGATATGTATGTGAATAATGATGTGGAGGGGTGATAGTTTTTGAGTATATAATTGAATAAAAAGTATATAAATTGTTATTCTAGGATCAAAGTTGTGTTTTGAATTCTGAAAAAAAAACATTAAAAATTCCAAACGGCGGTATTTTTACCCTTACCACACTGTGGTACTTGGTATTATATCTTTGTGCATATGATTGTAACAGGCAAAGGGAAACGAGATAGACACATGGTTCCTTCCGAGAATATGCATAGAATCACTTTCTGAGTCGATTTATGCATGTCCGCCTGCCTATCCGTCCGTTCATGTATTTTTGTGAACAAAGTACAGGTTGCATTTATACCCCGATTTGGATGAAATTTGGCATAAGTCACTTATTTGGCCCAAGGACGAACCCTATTGAAGTTGTAGAAAATCGGTTCAGGTTATAGTTTCGTCCGATTTTATATAACCAATATTGCACCAAACTCCTAATATTGGTCCGATTGAGACAAAATTTTACACAGAGTAATGAATTAGGGATAGATTGATATATTTCAAGTTTTATTGAAATCGGTTCAGATTTAGATATAGCTCCCATATATAGTTTCGTCCAATTTTTGTAAATGGTGCACCATACTGTCAATGTTTGTCCGATTGAGACAAACATTTGCATAGCGTATTGAAGTTACTACAGTTTGACATCCGTATTGAAATTACTACAGGTTGACGTCCGATTCACGTGGAAATCTCAACAACTCATGATTAAACGCGATTTTCTCGAAGCAGTATTTTTAGGAACAGCGGGCACGATAACTCAAAAACGTTTCCAAAATTTAACACGACCTACATAGCTCTCGTATAAACTAGGATAAATCCAATCGGTCAAGATCTTCCTTATTTCCAGCTGGGTTTTTGGTTAAAAGTAGACGTTTTCTTTTTCAAGCGAAGTGAATAATCCTGCGGTCCCTTTCTTAGCAGTATTAAATTTCAAAATATCATGAAATTGTTGGTTTATGTGTGGAGGCTACTCTAAAATTTGGACCAACATTTATCATTTTTGGTACGAAGATTTGCTACCCAAAATGCCAAATTACAGCCAATTTGTTTGAATTGAGACTAACATGTTTTAATTTTATCATAAACATATTGTATTACGTAATGTAAACGTAAGTTTGCATTTTTTTCATTTAATCTACCTGAAATGGTCAATACCGTATCGAAAATAAGTCCTAGTCGCAGATTATTTAATTTTGATTTTAATTCGTAAATTTGCATATATTGTCCGATTGATAGAAAACCCTATAGAATATGATGAATATTAGTACAGATTTTTATACCGCCTGACTGCTCTAATAACTAGGAAACTATTAAGCAATAGTTTAGATAGTCGGGCGAGCAAACATTTGCTAATATAAATATGACGAATATAACATGGGGAAATGTGATATACAAATCAAAGAGGAACAGTGAAGGTTTAGAAATTGCAAAAGATCGAGCTCCATATCTGTATGGGTATTAAGGGGACCCCACCCATTCTCGATTTAAAATTTCGACAATTTTAATCCAGCTGGCGTGTGTTAAAAAAAGAAATGGTAAAAACTTGTAACTTTGCATACATGTACTTAAAGAACGAACCTAGGAACATTATTTTAAAAAATCTCCTATTTTCTCCTATTTATCCTACTTTATACGATAGCTATGTAAATTCAGTATAATGTGTCGTAACCGATTGGACTAACAGTTTTTGAGTTGTCGTGCCCGCCAATCGTAAAAACAGTATTTCGAGAAAAACGCGTTTAATATTTGAGACTCACTTTTGCCGTCGCTTGATGCTGACACAATAAATCGGTTATATCTTCAAGAGTCCATGAGTTTTCCACTTGAAATTTTAATGGGACTTTCTTGACTTTGAATTAAATAAAGAAACATAATTCAATTTTTGGAAACCGTGGGGGGTCTCTTAATACACCTCACGCTAGAATCAATTCATATATATATATATATATATTCATATATAATATATAATATTCATATATAAACTGTCAGTCCTATGGTTTGCGGAGGTTTTCAGAATTACACACTACTTTTGTTATTCACGTTATATAAGGTATGGTTTTATCAAAGATGCTTATAATTTAATGTTGAATAACTCGGTTATTCAATTCAAACTAGGCTTTAAAGTAGTGGACCAATGGACCCGTCTTCCTATTTGATCAGGTTGTACAAAGTTTGGTTCAAATCGGATAGTCCATTCGTATAATATTTTGTTTAATTTTTTGCACAATTTTGATCATTTCGTGGGAGGAGGTACCAGAAGGAGTTGACCGCTATTCTGCATCTTCGAACTTTAACTAAGTTTGGAAGAAATACTAAGATGTCCAAAGTTTGGATGAAATCGATTATTCTCATCGAGAATTATCGTGCCATCAACCGGGCATACAGACGGACGGACGGGCATTTGAAAATCTACACCAAATTTCCTGAAACGGATTTGGTCCAAAGAATCATAAGGTTTAAAACCAATATTTCGATGAGGCACATTTTCATCGTATCATAGTGTACCCTCATACCCTCATAAGGCTGAGTGTATAAAAACATAAGCAAGATAAAATCGGTTACTGTGCGCACCAGCCGGCCAGAGAAACAGACGAATGGATATTTTGTAAATCGACTCCAAATTGTCTGAAACGGATTTGATTCAAAGAAACATCGGGTCTAAAAGCAATATTTTGATGAAACACATTTTTGCCTTATCAAAGTGATTATGGGAAATTACAAAATTCTTTTAAAATTCCATGAAAAAAATTCAAAATTTTTTGCGAGCACATTCATGATTTTTATACTCTTCACCACACTGTGGTACAGGGTATTATATCTTTGTACATATGCTTGTAACAAGCAAAAGGAAACGAGATAGACACATAATTCCTTTTGAAAATATACATAGAATCACTTTCTTAGTCGATTTATGCATGTCCGGCCGTCTGTCCATGTTAAATTGTAAACAAAGTACTGGTCGCATTTATGATCCGAATTAGATGAAATTTGGTATAGGTGACTTATTTGGCCCAAGATTTAGATATAGCTCCCATATAAATTTTCGTCCGATATCTTTCGATTTACACGAAATTTGGTCTAGAATTATGTGTATTAAGTTTCTTGAAAATCGGTTCAGATTTAAATATATCTCCCATATATATAGAGCTACCATATATATTTTTTCCTGATGTTAAGTAAATGATGCACCAAGATCTCAAAATTTGGCCGATATGCACACAACATACTGAAATTTCGGTTTATATTTCGATATAGCTTGTATATATATTTTCGCCGATTTTAAGTAAATGGTGCACCAAACTCCTCATGTTTATCCCATTGATATTTGCTTTAAATTTATTTACATATTTTTGTCCCATTGTAAGAAGCAACTCTATATCTGACCAAATGAGAAATTTAGTATATGTTGCAGAATGACATATTTATGGATCCAATTTCATTTTACTGGTTCTTTAAAAATGCGACTTCTGTTAGGATTCATCTGTTGAATATACACAAAGTTGTGAAGGGTATCATATAGTCGGCCCCGTCCGACTTTACTACTTTCCTTACTGGTTAGTACATAGATTAAGGAAAATAGTTTAGTAGTTTAGCCACAAATCAGGAAAGAACACATAAAAACTGGCTTCAACATATTTTTACCCATTTTTTTACATTACCACCATCACAGCTTCCACGCATCTTATTATTTATTACCGATATTTTAGTACACCTCCACAATATGTCAATATTTTGAAGAATTATAATTTTCACATGAAGCTTATCTTATTTTGCACTTAGCACTTTTTCAATCAAATCTAGTTTAGGTATGAGGGTAGGCCCTATCGGTTAATTTCTTCTGTTTTTTTTCTCCCACAAAGGTGAGCAAATTCGACATTCAAATATTTATGTAGTGGTTAAATTTACTCCTTAAATTATCGTATGCATTTATTCATAATTAAAAGTCGTTCAAATTATGACGGCAGGAATCAAAATAAGACACATATTAAAAACTGGTCCCATTTATATAAACTTTTTGTAATGTAATATTGCCATACGCAAATAAAATATTTTTTACAAGTTAATGACACGTAAAAATTATTTGCTATTGGATCTTATAAATAGACTGGAAACACGCATAATAAAACTAAATTAATATTATTTTATGTTACACATAATTAAAATTTAATAACTTGACAACAATTTGCCTCACAATTACTCTTCGAAAAAAGGAGAAAGAAATTTCATTCTTTCACCAGAAAAAATAAAGGGCGACAACTTCATTAAGGCATCTCACATGAGTCAAAGGTAACCAATGGCATGTCAGTGTGGTTTAAGTAGCCAACAGCCAATTTTATCACACAAAGAAGAACAAGAACAACAACGAGAAGAAATGAAATTGAATCGATTACCTCGATGTTTCCTATGGCAGTTAGTTCCACAACAGCATCACATTTTTTCTCTGTTATCCGTGCTAGAAAAGGTAGGGGGGGGGATGATGCCATGAGATGTGAGATGGGTGCGAAATGTTATGGCAAGGGTTGCAAAGCGTGATTGTGTGACATTTGGTATTATGGTGGTTGCGTTCGGATCAAAATTCAAACATGCTAAGCAGGGGCGACAAGGAAGGAGCAGCAAAAACACATATTGAATATTATCATAATCCCGGTTTAACCTGTCAATCTAATGTTAAATTTTGACTTGTGATGAAAGGTGAGCCAGCGAATATTCAAAAAACCATCAATTGGTTTCTTTGCTTTCAGCGATCTAAACAAAAAAGGGGGGAAATATGCCCTTTATATTGTTTTTAAGAAAACATGAATAATCCAAATTGAAATTTGTGTTGTGCTTTAAAAAATAATAATAATAATCGTAATAACAATTTGTTCTCACGACTTTTGGGTTAGGCTGATTTCATGAAGAAAAAAAAGGATTACACGTTTCAATGTTATTCGAGAAAGGAAAATAGGATAACAAAATTTTTCATTTCCCTATTTCAGATTAAAATAGTAGTAAATGCTGTAGTTGGATGTGACCCATCGTGAGAATCCGTGGACTTAATATTTCGACCATGCTAATTTTTTTGACGACCCAACGAAGATTTGTTACATAGTTGGTTCAGAGGATAATCAGACTATCCACTAGTCTGGATTAAAACGAACTTGTAACTTTGGGAATTCGTAATTATGACGAAGTTGGATTATAATTAATTTCATTGTCTTGATGGTTTAGAATGCCAAAGCGTCCAGTATTACCGGAATATTAAATAGTGAATTGAGAAAAGTTAGCATAATATTTTGGGAAATCTGTATAGACCCTCTTATATGAAAAACTTCCAACACACGTACTGGTGCGACGATATTTTCGTGCAGCACAATCAACTGAAACCATTCTCAGTTTCTGATTCGTTTGAGCGTAGTATTGGGTTGTGTAGGAAAGAAAGACTACAAAGGATAATAAATAATACCAAATGTAGTATAGAGCTAGATTTTTGTTGCGGTCGGATTTGGTGGGTAGAGTTGAGATATGGAGGTACTTTTGGAAATACGTACTATAAGAGATACGTACTATAATTTCACGATGGTCGGTATTGGTAGCGAGCAATACTGAACTGAAAAGTCGAAGCAAATATGTAAATACATAACAT
>NW_026879879.1:0-28315 GCF_032173495.1 Musca vetustissima
GTGCCTTTATTGTTGTTTTTGTATTCACGACGATACGACTGAACCACCACCAAACCCATTTATCAGTGTTGGCATTTGGAAATGTGTGTATATGTACGTTGTATAATTTTTGACAGACACTTGCTGGTAAAAAAAAATTAAAAAATCAGTTTTGAGTATTTTGAGTTTTTTTTACGAGGATTGAATTTGACGGATATTCAATCCTCGTAAAAAAACGTAATTGTTCCAAACGAGAGATCTACGGAGTTTAATGCGCGTTCAGACTATGTCTTCTAAATCGAGATACCAAATCCTAGCTGTTCAGACTAGTATTAAAATGATATTCATATTACAATCAATATTTTCGTTATTCCAATAGGATTATCTTTCATTAGGTGAAAAATTCATACACATATATGTTATTTTAAACAAATTTAAAATTTCAGCTGTTGTCAAATTTTTGTTAGAATACTATGTGAAAATTTATAACCTATTTTGAAACATACTTTTAGGAGAAGTGATTTTTTGGTGTAAAATCAGGGTTGTATTTGAAATTATCTCGATTAGACATATTATTTTGAGCAAATATATAGAAGCTGTGTCTGGTTACTTTTCTTGTAACATTTACTCAGTAAGCTCTATTTCTGAGAGCAAGCAGTGTTTATTCTCTGAGAAATATCCAGTAAGATTTTGCAAAATATTACGTAAGTCCACAATGAAATATTTGGTCAAAATTTTAAATTAACAGCTGATACATCGAATTCGAACACATCTCTTTTGCTGGACTTTGGAGTAAACAGCCAGCCACCCAGTAACATTTGGTAACAATTGTTACCAAATATCGAGTAAACAGAACAGCTATAATTTCAGATTGATATAATAATTAAATTTAAATCATGTAGATTATCAGGTTAAAAGCTATAATCTAAAGGCGAATTTAAACTATGAATTTTAAATCGACACGATTTGTTAATCGAAGTACCAAATCCCAGCTGTTCAGACAAGTATTAAAATGATATAAAGTTGACAGTCAGCTGTTTTTTATTTACGTATACATACACATTTCACTCCTTTCATATTTTTCATAGAAGTTATTATTAGTTCAAAAATGAGTGAAGATATTTTAATTTTTTCAGCACTTGTCATATTCTTGGGGCAGCTGTTTAGAATTCTAACGAATTTAAAGCATACCTGTAGGAGCTGCGAATATTTGTTGGTACCATAGCAGTGTTGTATCTGAAATTATCTCGGTTTAGCTATGCCTTCTAAATAGACTCGATTTGTAAATCGAGGTATGAAATCCTAGATTTTTAGACTAGTATTAAAATAAAAGAGTAGTATTAAAAAACACATTAGTCTCATTTGCGCCCATGCCCCGACCGAAGACAAAAATGAACAGACCAAAGACATATTTTACGAGCGAATAGAATCAGCATATGACCCCATGTTAAAGTAAACAGTTAAATACATTGTTAAAGGGTGTAAAGTGGAACTAGTCACTGGAGAACTAAGAAATGACGAGTTTCTGATTACGAACTAGTTCCTCTTGCTAGCGGGTGATTGAAAATTAAAAAATCTGTTATGAGTAACTTGAGCATATGACCGCTGCCCGCCCTGGCCATGATATTAAAATTCTGCAAGGAGTTTTTAATGCAAAAATCGGAAGAGAGAATATTTTTTGCTCCACCGTCGGAAAATTAAGCCTCTATGAAGAAACATCAGAAAATGGCATAAGATAGTTTTACTTCGTGGCAGCAAAAAACATGGTAGTTAGCAGCACCAGATTCAAGCATCTCAATATACACAAGGCCACCTGGATTCCTTCCGATCGAACAACTATAAATCAAATCGATCATGTTGTGATAGACGGAAGGCATTCAGCCAGTGTTTTAGACGTTCGATCGATGCGAGGAGCGAATATCGCAGCCAAGGTTCGCACTTGCCATAATGTAGCAGCAAATGTGCGTTCTAACACAACACGGAAACTCGACGTGGAAAATCTGCAAACACAAGAGGTAGCAGAAGCCTACTCCGCTCAACTTGCCCACCTGCTTGACGAAAGCACTTCTTGTTCCGATAATACTATAGAAGCACAGTGGCAAATGATTGCCCACTTAGGGATACGTAGTCGAGCACAAAAGTTGACTTTTAGACTTTTCGATTTTTCCTTTTGACCAAAATGTCGAGTTTTAGACTTTTAGATTTTTGCCTTTGACTAAAAAATCGACTTTTCGATCTTTCGATTTTACAAAACTGTTCAAAATCGATTTTCGACTTTTAGTGACATCTGCAAAATCGACCAAAAATTTGATTTTTTATAAGAATTATTGTTAACAGATAAAGCAAAGTCCCGGAAAGTGCAATTTTTGGGCAATCGATATCGAAAGTCGATCTTGAAAAGTCGACTTTACGATTTTCTCATAGATCAAAAGTCGACTTTGACTTTTAGGCTTTTCAATACAAAAAGTCGATTAATCGACTAGTCGAAAGACGATTTACTTATCCCTATGCCCACCCCCTACAAA
The DNA here is from genome assembly GCF_032173495.1 of Musca vetustissima. Classification (NCBI taxonomy): domain Eukaryota; kingdom Metazoa; phylum Arthropoda; class Insecta; order Diptera; family Muscidae; genus Musca; species Musca vetustissima. The sequence continues at coordinate 2,505 of NW_026879879.1, forward strand.
ACAAAAATTGGGTACCAAGGACCACCATTAAGGATCCCATAGTACGATCAGGAGTGTCGTAATGCTACTGATATGAAAAACGTAGCGTGTAGGACAACCCTGCAGACAGTAGCAACAAGCAATGCGAGAGAGGATTATCGAGAGAAAAGGAGAGATGAGAAACGTATTTTCAGAAAAAAGAAGAAGGAACAAGGAATACGTGAGCAAATTGAGATGTACAGGAGTCTGAACGAAGTCCGGAAATTTTACCAACGAGTAAAATAGGTGGCGATGGGTTACCATCCGAACTATTCAAGACTGGTGGTCAGGAGCATGCACCAGCTAATTAGTACAATTTGCCTAGAGGAATGCATGCAAAATGGTTGGAACCTCAGCATCCTATGTCCTATGCACAAAAAAGGACACAAGGCGATATGTGCCAACTATAGAGGAATAAGTCTCTTTCCCATCGCTTATAAAGTACTATACTGAAGCCAATGGTCAATGACATTATTGGACTATAGCAATGCGACCTGGCAAATCCACCATTGACCAGATCTTCACTATGCGCCAAATCCTGGAAAAGATCTACGAAAAACACATCGACACATTTCACCTATTCGTCGACTATAAATGTGTTCAGAGGGGTTTAAAGCCATGCCTTCGTTCGGCATTCCTGCTAATTTAATAAGGCTATACAGGATAACTTTAACTGGCACAAGATCAGCAGTTAAAGTCTGAAAGGACCTTTCGAAGCCTTTCAGACAATGTAACAGTCTCACGTGTGGCGTTTTTTAACATCCTACTGGAAAAGGTCATACGTGACGCAAAGGTGAACAGAAATGTTACTCTGTACACCAAACAACACATGTTACTCGACACATGACATCGACATAATGGGTAGATCATTATGAAACTTTGAACAAATTGAGAAGGAGTCTGCCATAGTAGGTTTGGCAGTAAATGGCGAGAAAACCAATATACCATTGGTTGCATGTCGTCCAGTGGACTCGGAGAGGTAGTCAACGTTGTTAAATACCTCGGTTTCGCCTTAAGGGAACCCCCCCCATTCTCGATTTTAATTTTTCAAGATTTTCAATGGGCTGGTAAATCAATACCAATGCTTGTTAAGGTTTGTAACTTTGCACATATATAATTGAAGATTTAAAAAAGAAGAAAAATAATTTACAAAAAATTTTTGTTATTGTTTTGTTGTTGTTTTTTGTAATTAAAGAAAATTCCTTATTTTTGATGGCGGGCATGATAACTCCTCACTGGAACATCGGAATCCGAAAATTCCAACGGTGTTAGAAAGAGTGCATGTCTGGCTCTCGTATGAACTAGGATTATTGACTTCGCTCAAAAATTAACAAAATGGTGGACCTTGGAAAAAATATTTTTGGAAAATCGCCGATTTTTTACCAAAAACCAAGTTAAAAAATAAGGAAGATGTTCACCGATTGGCTTTATCCTAGTTCATACGAGAGCTATACACTCCCAGAGAAACGTTGCAAAATTTGGAACCGATTGGATTATGAGTTTTTGAGTTATCGTGCCCGCCATTCGCAAAAAAATATTTAGAGAAAAACGTGTTTGAAGTTTGAGAAGTCCTTCAGCCGTCACTTGATGCTGACACAATAAATCGGATATATCTTCAAGAGTTCTTGAGATTTTTACTTGAAATTTTGTAGGGACATTCTTTAATTAGTGTAGATTCGAATTATGTCAACAAAAATTTTGACCCCGAGAATGGGGGGGTCCCCTTAAGTAAAACTAATGACTAATCAGTTTTGAAATTCGAAGAATATCTTGGCCAACAGATTTTATCATGGTCTAAGTATGCAATTTAGAGACAAGGCCACCTCTCGCCAGGACGCTTATACTATCCGTCCTGGTGTATGGATCAGAAGATTTAAGGGCCGATCTGCGTCTACGGTGAATATCGGCGTCGAATGAACACGAGCTTTACCATCCAGACACGGACATCGACATAGTCAGTCGTATCGAGCTGTGACGACTACGTTGGATAGGCAATTTTTTGCGAATGGATGCGGATGTCCCAGATCAAAAGGCATATAAAATCGAGCCAACTGATTGTTCACGTAGAAGGGGATGGTCACGAACTCGATGGAAAGATGAAGTGGAAGACAACATTTTGGAATATGGTCTTTCAAATTGGAAGAGCTGCACACACAGATAAAACGACTGAGGAATTTAATTAGAAGAAACCTAATCTCGAACTCAACTCTAGGCTTTAATTTTTTTTTTCGATGAAATCTCTGCAATTGAATTATAAGTGGCGACTAAAGTCGACTCAACAAAGGATACATTTCCACACCAGTCATCACAAAACAACACTTGTTAAAAAAATTCATTGGTCAGATTGGGTACACAACATTTACAAATTGTTCCATCACTGACTGATACACATATTTAATCTCAATTCTCACTCTCGCCGAAGAGATCGCGCAAAATCTGTAAAGGTAATTGAAACAAACATAAAAAATGGAAATAAAAGAAAACTCGTCACACTACCACCACCAGCACCCACCTCGCCACCACCACCATCATCTTTCCCAAGATTTTGTCGATGACAATATACGACAACAAACAGAGAATATCGAAAAAAGGAAGGCAATGCATTTGAAGAAAAGGAAAAAAATCGTTTGTGGTTTATGGGCGTTTGTATTCGAATTGCAGTACATAGTCGGTGCCCGAGAATTATGGGGTGGAGTATGTTGGTCGGTATGTATGCAGTAATTGTGGAAGTATCCCTTATACGGAACATATGTATGTATTCTGTGTAAAGTCATTATTACAGTAATTGCAGACAAAAAAGGGGATGAAAAGGGGGAATGTTGAAAGATGCGGGACAATATGGTATTAAAAATGCTCCACTAAGGTAAGAATGCAAGGTACACAAAATCTTAGCGAAAAATGCTGCTGTGACTACAACTAAATAGTTTGTTCGCCTTCAAAACGATAATTCTGTAGTGCTAGTGGGTTTATCGATTTCTTTATGCAAGGCGACTCTGTGTCGTCGTGCTCCAGTTTTGCACTTGGCCATTTCAAAGCAAACACTGTATTTACCCGGAAACTCCAGACAAAAAAGAGATAAAATCAATTTTTCATTGCATTTTACAATCCGATGTTTGTCAAATTTTGGGAAAGATCTCTGAATAATGCATTTGAACCTTTTTCTTTCCAAAAGACAACCGAACAACCACTACCTGGGCAATGAATCTCATTATGTTTGTCTTATAAAACATTTCAAAAAATAAACACATCATTATTGTTGAAGTCGAAGTCGCACAGTTATTGTTGACATTTCTTCGCAGGTATTGAACAACAGTCAGTCATGTTTATTATGCATTTTAACTCGAACCAAAGTTTTTTGTGTGTGCTTATGTCAACATTGTCATGTTGATTTTTGTAATGAATTTTTTGGTCAAGGCAGGTTATTCGGAAACAGAAAAAAAACTCTGCCATCATTATCTGCAATGCATTAATAATGTACTGACAGAATTTCTATACCAGAATAAGAAAATATACTGTATTCAATATTCGACGTATTAGGTTGGTTCTTTTATGGGAGTAGCTAGAAAGTCAGGGATTTCGAAAACGCCTATAAATAACTTCTTTGGAAAAATGACTAAATGTTTAGGTTTTTTTTTAAAGAGGTTTAAAAATGTGAAAATGCATCCTGAGATACTTGTTGTATCCCGTAATTTTTAAATATTAAAACTGCCAGAAGGAAACAACAAACAGATAGTCACTGTCGAAAGTTTAAACGTGTTGTTTTCATTATAAAAATTGCAAAATTTTTTATATGTGAACATGAACATCCTATTTCCAAATTAATGAAATAAAATTCCCAATATTTATATAAATTCAATATATTCAATAAATATATAAAAATTACGTGTATGTTCGTGATCGCTAAACTCAAAAACTACTGCACCGATTTGGACCAAATTGTATGTACGGGTTCTATGGGGCGTGATGAGTGTTTCTGTGTAGTTTGAAGTTCATCCCACAGATGGCGCAATACTTATTTTTTTACGTTTTTGCACCGTAACTCAAGAACTACTGCACCGATGTTGACCAAACTTTATGTATATGCTCTATGGGGCGTGAGGAGTGTTTCTGTTTAATTTTAAGTTCGTCCGACATATGGCGCGCTATATAGCTTCTTTGTGATTTGCCCGATTAGAGATTGGTTGCTTGAAATTAAATTGGGAATATTTTTTCAAAGTACATTTTGAGAAAAATACGCGAAAATCTTGAAAAATATATTTTGAAGGAACAGCTGGAGCGGATTGGGATATATACTATACCGATACTTTACAAAGAAGTTCCTTACCCTACATGAAATTAAAGGCAATTTATAAAGTATTTGTTACTACCTTAAAATTACCAAAAATCGGACAATGCCAAAATATGGACCAAAAACCAACACATGGCATGTATCCACACGATATCTGAATCATTGGCTGAACCTTTAACGTATTCTAAATAGTCCATGAAAAATATTCAATATTCGATCCATAAGTTTACAAACACAAATGAAAATGTTTTTTTATTCGGGAAATTATATTAATTCGAATCTTACATGGAACGTCTGTACCAATTTTGATGATTCAAAGGACTTATGAATCGTATGTGATCAAAATAGGAATAGTAATTACACCATCAATACTTAATTGTCATTTGAGATAAGAGTATTTAGTCAAAACTTGACCTTATCCTGATAAATATTTGGTGGAACAAATTCGACCAATTGAAATACCACACATACTGACATAAGTTAATATTTAACAATAACAATATTACTTAATATATTGGGGTATCAGTAAATGAAGGTTTACCGTCATGAAGAAAATGTTATATTTTTTTATTGCGAAAATTTAATAATTTTAATGAATTGGTTAATTTTTACAAACCCTATATTGTTGATGCAATTCTGATAAGGCAAAACAACGTTTGCCGGGTCTGCTAGTTCAATATAAAAAAGTACCTATTATTAAACAAAACCAATTGCAGACTCACAGTTAAAAGTATTCACCGGTATTTTTTACATCTTAATGACGGTTAAAAGTCAATCTTCTAATGGAATATCAAGTTAAATATTGCATCAGCATTTTTACACTTTACGCGTGAGTTGAATAGCCATCGTGAAAATTTGAGACCATGAGATGCCGCAAAACGATTGCCGAGAGAGAATTAGTTCTTCGCCATACTGAACAAGGAAAATCTCAACTGAAAATAGCGGAAACACTCAATATCAAGTAATATTGCTGTCCAAAAAAATTATAGTGGGTCAAAAAATGCAGAACCGAAAACCAGATGTCTTTAAATCTTCCTTCATGCTGAATATTAAATCGGTGGGTGGGTGTTATATAGGACTGGGACTAAATGCGGGCCGATATAGTTCATTCTCAAAAATAACGTTCAAGTTTTTTATGTCGACATCCTCTGAAGAAATAATTACTACAGATGACTAAATCGTCTTTGAATACCATACTATATAGGGTATAAACAGACAATTTCGTGAACAGAATATCCCCCAACCTCTAAACGCGGAACAAATCAGTTAACTATATATGGGGACTACTACTACGAATGCAAAATACCAAATTATAGCGAATTGGGTTTAAGAACGCGCATAAAATCCTTATAATACTGAAAATTTTGGGGATCTGTTATATGGGGGCTACCTGAAAAAGTGGACCTATATTTATAATTTTTAGTGGAGAGATTTGGTACCTTATAAGAACGCAAAGTGCCAAATTACAGCGAGTTTGGTTGAAAACCGCGATCAAAAACCCAAAATTGGGGTTAACGTTATATGGGGGCTACCTGAAAAAAATGGATCTATATTTATAATTTTAAGTGGAGACTTTTGACACTCAATAAAAACTCAATGTACTAAAAATCTCAGCGAATTCGGTTAAAAAAGGCGCTTAAGAACCTCAAATTCCGAAAAGGGGGGGGGGGTACCTTTGTATGGGGGCTACCAGAAAAAGTGCACCGATATTTATAATTTTTAGTGGAGAAATTTGGTATCCAAAAAGAAAGCAATGTACAAAATTTAAGTGAATTCGGTTGTAAATGCGCTCAAGAACCCCAAAACCCCAAAAAATTGGGGGGTAACCTTATATGGGAGCTATGCCTAATCGTGGATCGATATATCCCTTCTTCGAACTTGACCTTGCCTGCAGACAAAAGACTCTATGCAAAATTTTGGCGATCTATCACAATTCGTTTAGACGCTAGAGTGATTACAACAGGCGGATATGGCTAAATCATATTTAGATCAAGAATATATATACTTTTTAGGGTCTGAAATGATTATTTCTATGAGTTACAAACGGAAAAAATTATAATTATAATTAATATACCCTCCATACTATGGTGGAGTGTGTAAAAAAGGATGAGTGCTGACGTAGTAGGAAATTTCGGTTTTATTGAATGAAATGTGGATAAGTTTTATCATTTAAACGTCCTAAACGATAATTTGAAATGTAGTACTGAAAAATTGGGATTGGGGACATCATTACAATTTTATCAAGATAATGACCCGAAACACAAGTCCCAGATTGTTTGAGAATGTGTGTTTTATAATTGCAGAAACGTAATTCAAATACCTCATCAGTTCCCGGATTTGTATTCTATAAAGAACTTACTTTTTCAAGCATTCCAAGCCTGAAAAATGCTTTACAAGTAGAATGGGGAAATTTTCAGACATCTTCCACGGAAAACTTGGTAAAATCTATACCGAAAGGATCGGAATCTGTAAAAGATAACAAGGGATAGCATACTAAGTATTAACCACAAAAAAATCTGTTTGTTAAAAAAAAAAAACTTTCCCCTCATACTTTGGAGGGGAATTTTTTTTGATACCAAAACAAGTATTAAGGATGATATTCTTCACTCGAAATTATCAGTTAATACACTACAATTATGGAATTCAAAGACGACTTAGCCATCTGTTGTAATAATTTTACGTTTGGAGTATATTGAGATAAAAAACTCGAAACTGCCGAGAATGAAATATATCGGCCCGCATTTAGTCTAATCCTTATATGATTCCTCCCGATTCTGGTAGTTTTTTTAATGAAAACATCAAATGTTCTGTAATTCCTACACGATGTAAACAATATTGTTCTCAATTTATTTATAGCCTTATATAACATTCTCTCAACATTGCAGATTTTGAGGATTTCAAAACCCCACGTTTTGGCGTTTTGAGATTTTATGATAAATTACAATTAAAAACTGCTACAACTTGTATTTGGTTTTCAAAAATCGATTGGTAGAATTGTTGTTATATGTCACGTAACTATTAGTATACCTACGTTCACATATAAAAAATAATAAAATTTAACTCATTGGTTAAATGCACCTATGACATTCCTATTATAAAAAAGGAAGTGGGATAATTGCAAAACTCCAACTTTCAATAAAATCTTCTGGAGAATTATTATTAGCTGACGGGCGGGCGCAAAAGATGCGCTGAAATGGAACAGAGGAGAAAAAGATTGAACGCAGCTTCAGTGAATCAAAAGTAATTTTACACCTAGTTATCTTTGAGAATTCAACTTACTTTTAAAATGTTATAGATGCTGCAATTTCTATCGGATTGTGGGAGGATGAGTACATAAAAAGTTATTTTTTTCAATTTGCGAAAAATAGACAGGAGTCTAAACAAAAATATTGTAAGCCAATGGCGAAAATAATACATTTAATAAACCAAAAAATAAAGAACTTAAAATAATCTTACTAAGATAAGCTTATTTCAAACCTGATTCAGATTTCAGAAAACTTTAAAACACGTCATTGTAGATTCAATTCGGTACTCAATGAAAATGTTCATATTATTCGACTAAAGGTGGGAGTTTTATTTCTTATCACTCGCCAATATCTAAATCTGAATCGATGTCGACCAATTACAATAGGGCTTGACCTTGGCCAATGATCTGTGCTTAATTTCATCTCATTCTGATCACAAATTCTTATATAAATATAAACGAGGTACACCACAATTTGTTAACCTGAAGTCATGGAAGAAAAACGAACATCGGCTGAAACCAGAACATATTTTGACCGGCCAAAACGTGGAATGTATGGACCTTTAATGAGTCATACTATATGCCGATACGTCTCATAAATCTAAACCATCCCCTCAGATATGTATAGACATTTATAAAATATATAAAACATGCCAATATATTGTCAGTTTCTTGTAGAAATTCTTTCCAATAAAGATTCACGAAGAAGGCCTTATACTTTTTTTCCAAGATATTGATAAGAATATTGTACATTGGGAAAATGTACAATATTCAGAAATGTTCGCGTTTTATCAGTGGGCGGTGCATCACCAAATGTAATCTCTATTCAAATGCATTCTTGCAGTACATTGACTATTGGCCCATATCGACAGACTGTTTGGTTCATGACATCGAAATTGCACAATCGGATATTTTGAAGGCAAAATAAATATAGCTATGAAGATTACAGATTTTTTTTTTTCAAGGGGAGGCATATAAAAAGATCTCGGTATGCTGTAGATGAATGTACCAACCAGAGATGGTCTGCCAGAAACAGTGACGTAAATGACATACATTTCCGATGAGTAATACATAGTCAAAAACGTCGGAAACCTACCCAAAATCATTAGGTTTTTGACAAAATAGCAATTTCCATTAATCAATTTGGAAATTACGAATGCTTTGCTCAAATCCGTATAAAATTTCAAAATTTTCTTCTTAAAAAAGTTTAGCAATTTTTATCAGTTCAAGTAAGGAATAGTCAGATATATGAAAAAATAATATATATTCTTGAAAATCACTGTATATGGTGATAATATTGAAATAAATGACGTTTACTACATTTTTTAACATTTAATATAGGTATATGACGTTTTCGACGTTTACACCTTTTTGACAGTCGAAAACCAAAAAAATTGTCATACGGACCATCCCTGGTACCAACTGATTGGCTAGAGAAATACATGTCCAATAATTGGAACATCAGCATCCTGTGTTCCGTGCACACTACGTCAAATCATGGAAAAGACCCACATGGACACATTGCACCTATTCGTCGACTTTAACTGCACTTGACAGCCCAATCCGCTCAGAGGTGTTTAAATCCATGTCTGCGTTCGGCATTCCTGCACAATGACTACGGTTGTGCAGGATAACTTTAACAAGGTTAGCAGTCGGAATGGGCCTCTCGGAGCCCTTCAATGCCGAACGAGGATTCAGACAAGGTGACAGTTTGTCGTATGAACTTTTTAACATCCTGCTGGAAATGGTCATACGAAATGCAAAGGGGAACAGAAATGCACTCTGTACACCAAACATCATATGTTACTCGCAGACGACATCGACATAATGTTTCGAACATTGCTAGCGGTAACAGACATCTTTGAATGAATTGAGAAGGAGTCTGTCAAAGTGGGACTGGCAGTAAATCAAAACGTCATGTAGACTCGGATCAACTGTGGAACTTGGAAACTACAGGTTTGAGGTAGTCAACGATTTTATATTACTCGGTACCGCCATAAATAAAATTAATAAGATCAGCTTGGGAGAAGAATTGATTTGGGCAACAGATGCTACTATGGTCAGGGTAAGTAATTCAAAAACAAGGCAACCTTTCGTCAAATCAAACTCATACTCTATACCCGTGCTGTTGTATGGATCCCAACATGGGTACTTGCGCAAGCAGATGAGGCAGCTTTTGGACTGTTTGAGAGAAAATTTTTCCGAAAGATCTATGGGCTGCTGTGTATCGACGGTGAATATCGCAGTCGATATAGTCAGACATATCGAGCTGCGAAGGGGAAGCGTAGAGGAAGGCCACGAATTCGATGGAAAGATCAAGTGGAAGACAACATCTCGGAACATGGTTTTTCAAAGAGCTGAGCACAATACCGACGCGTCTGGAGATCATTTTTAAGCTCGGTTTATGGAACAAATGTTCTGTCACAAGCCATCGAAGTAAGTAAGTAAGTATGTCCGAGAGAAAAAAGTGCTCCGACAATTGGTTTGGGCGCATGAAAATAACACCAATTCTCTCTAAGTGCCTTTGTACAGAAAGTGATATACCCATTAAAAAAGTAGACCGCTAACATTTTCTCTGTTCGTAGATGTTATTATTTTAGGAAACTGGTTTCTGTGTTTATAAATTTGAATTATTTTAATGCCTCTTTCAATTAATACCCCCCGCATAATCTGTACAAATACTTCATTTTATTGGTGTAGGTTTCGTATAGTTTCCACAAAACAATGCCAATGAATTGAAAATTTATAACAAACAGCCCACATTGTCGTCACAGTCGACAAAAATGTGTTGAGCCACCAAATTAGAATTAACAATTGGAATGAAATACGATTTGAAACTGGTAACTGGCTCGAAAAATGCATTTACCTGCACTGCTCAGTAGTTATGCTGTCGTTGAAAGAGGCGAAAGATCAATAGTTCAATACACGTAGTCGTTGTCGGCACTATTGAATGTCATGTAAGGCATTCGATTCGAGCAGAAAAATGTCAATGAAAATAAAAAAAAAACAACGAATGAACAAATCACGTGATTTATGACTAGATTTTTTTTCAAATAAAATCTTTTTTTCTTTCAATTTGAATCTAAAAATAGTCATGGCTCTTTTAAGACCACTCCAGAGTTATTTTTTTTTCTTTTTTCAAATTTATTTTTCTTTTTTCCGAATGAATGAAAACCCACATGAATAACTGAATGTCTAATGAATTACCTACATACATAAGTACAGAGATGATTGTCGGTATGTCCGTCTGTCCGTCTGTCATACAAACTAATATATTTACACTTGAAGTTATTTACATATGTACGTATGTATGTGAGTACTTAAATATCTGTATGTGGCCACAGATGCAATACCGAGATCAGTCGAGTCACCCAAATGAAAATGTTAAAAATTAAAAGAAAAAGAAGAAAAAATAAATCACACAAAAACTCACGAGCATAGAGGGGCTTCCTTATACCCTACCCTTCTTACTAATTGATGTGAATGACAGGCCAACTCAAGGATATCAATCCATATTGATGGCAGATGAGATTTTGAAGAGTCTATGCAGGGTAGTAGTGTTTATGACTGCTAAAAACGATTAACATGATGTTAATTACTGTCTAACATTTGCGATGTGACTTAGCATAACCATGCTAATTACTTTGTAAATCAATATGGTCACTCAGTGATTAACAGCATCCTCTGTTAATTGCTAATATAATCCTTTAAAATCGTTATGAAACGATGTTTATATTAATAGACAGTGAGCATGGTGGCAGGGATATTGATGCTAATGATACTTGTAGAATATAGGGTAATAAGAAGTAATATAACGTATATTTAACCCTTTGTGTAATACAGAGAAAAATTTAAAAAAAATTTTCGTGGATTTTGCATTAGGTTTTCTTGATATTGGGCTTTTATTTTTCAGAAAGAATGTACTGTGTCTCCCGAATGCAAGGATGTAGCGATGTCAATTTTTGTCCATATTCTATCTAGGGTAGTTGCATTAAATCTGTGAACAGAAAATTATTCTATGATTAAGGAAAAAAATTCGGGGCTCAAAGGGTTAAAGGGTCATAAACTCTCTCTATAATAACTGCATTATGGATGTGGAAAAAATAAAGGGTCTGAAATTTCCGTCGTAAGGTGAGGTGTATATTAATTTTGTCATTCTGTTTGTAATAGGTCGAAATATTAACATGGATCAGAATATATTTCTATGTTGATATTATCAACCATTGTCAATTTATTTTTGACCAATAAAATCGTTAGTCGTGTTTTTGATACGCTCTTCGATTTTTTAATATCCGAAAAACAACTTATTAAAGAAACTGCATTAAAAGTTCTGTGAAAAATAAAATTAATATTAAATTAAATTAAATAAGTAAAAAAGTCGTCAAGTTCGGCCGGACGGGTGCATTCAAAATTCCTTAAGTCAATCGAAAAATTTATATGGGACTCTGTTTTGGTGTTATGTGATAGTAGATTGTTTATGCTCCGAAAAAATAGTGTTCCAAATTACAGACACTTCATTGGGAAGACTTTTTTTAATTTATTTTTTATTCAACATGAGAAAATTTGGTTAAACAAGCGAAGCGGAACTTTTAGATGGGGGTTATATCAAAACTTCTACCTATATATACCACACAAATGCATATATAAGTCAGTCTTCCAGAACACTTTCTTCCAAATTACAGCTCCATCGGTTGGATAATGCGGCAAAGTCTTCAAAATACCGAAAATGGATTGGCATTGTTCTATAGGAGTTATGTCTAATCGTAACCTGATAATGACAGTTATATGGGGCCTACCATAATAAGTGGGCCATTATTGATCATTTCCGGTATGAAGATTTGGTACCCATTAGATCCAAACGTTGCATGTAACAGCCAATTCGGTTGAAAAACGTGTCAAAGATCCCAATAATACCGAATATTTGGGGGTACCGTTATATGGGGACTATACCGAAACCTGGGCCGATATACCCCATTTGCAATACCAACCATCCTAGGAGTGAAAGCTATGCCAGTTCAAAGCTCTATCTCGAAATTGCGATCACTATAGTGATTTTAACTGCGATCAACTGGTGGAGGTTAAAAACCGATATAGTTATTGATGAATAAGTAATCGGTTCGTTTAAGATCATACCTTGCGATTGTTTTATAGAGATTGTCACATAAATACTTACTTCTCTGGCTTGTGACAGGCACGTCGATCTTGTGCGCAGCTCTTCCAATTCGAAAGACAATGTTTCGAAATGCTGTCTTCCACTTGATCATTCCATTGAATTCGATTTTACGCATCCATTCTCACGACATGACCTAGCCAACGTAGTTGTTGCAGCTTGATAAATCTAACAATGTCGATGTCCAAGAATAGATGTTGCAATGGTTCATTCATCATGGTTCATTCGACGACGATATTCACCGTCAACGCAGATCGGCCCATAGATCTTTCGGAGAATTTTTCTCTCAAACACTCCATGAGCTGCCTTATCTGTTTGCTTCAGATCCATATAGGAGCACGGGTAGTATCAATGTCTTGTAGAGTGTGAGTTTGGTCTGGCGTGAGGTGGCCTTTTTTTCTAAATTGCGTACTTAGACCATAATAGCATCTGTTGGCCAAGACTATTATTCTCCAAGTTCCACAGTTGGTCCGAGTCTACTGGACGTCTTGCGCGTTGATACCATTAGCTTGGTCTTCTCGCCGTTTACTGCCAGACCCACTTTGGCAGACTCATTCTCAATTTTTTCAAAGGTGGCTGTTGCCGCTCTCGATGTCATCGCCGTAGGCGACTAACATGTGTACAGAGTGCAATTTCTGTTCAACTTTGCATCTCGTATGACCTTTTCCAGCTGGATGTTAAAATGGTCACACGATAGATTGTCACCTTGTCTGAACCCCGGTTCGGTATCAAAGGGCTCCGGGAGTTTCTTTCCGACTTTAACTGCCAACTTTGTGACAGTTACCGTTATCCTGCTTAGCCGTATGAATTTTGAAGGAATGCCGAACAGACATGGTTTTAAACACCTGTGAACGGATAGAGCTGTCGAATGTGTCTTTATAGTCGAAGATTAGGTGGAACGTGTCGATGTGTTTTTCGTTGTTTTTTTCAGGATTTGGCGCAGAGTGAAAATCTGGTCAATTGTCGATTTGCGGGCCTGAAGCCGCATTGGTAGGGTGCAATAATGTCATTGACCATTGTCGTCAGTCATTTACACAGTACGCAACATAGCACTTTATATGCGAAGGGAAGGAGACTTATTCCTCTATCGTTGTCACATGTCGTTGCCATTGTACGTGTATATTATTATCTGGACAATGAGTGTTTTCGTCAAGCAGGTGGGTAAGTTCAGCGGAGTAGGCTTCTGTTACCTCATGTTTTTCAGCTTTTCGACGTCGAGTTTTCTTGTGCTACAAGGTAATGGTCCGAATTAATATTCGCTCCTAAAATCGAACGTCTAATACACTGGATGAATGCCTCCGTCTATCATAACATGATCAGTTTGGTCGGAAAACCAGGTGGTCTTGTGTATATGGAGATGCTTCAATTCGGTATTCCACAGGAGTGAATTTGGAGACGAGTTCTTTTATTCTCCTGTTAACCATAAATCCGCAACCTCGTTTCATGGCAGATATACTGCAGTGGATAATTCTTTCCTTCCATCGCATTTCCTGCAAGACAATAAAATTGGATTTGTACTTTTTGAGGACATCCGCCAAAACGAAAACTACGCCTGTTCTGTTCAAGGTGCGCAAATTCTAAGTGCAGACTCGCAGATCGTGGTTCTTTGGCGGGGTTTTCCGAGTGTGGCTACTAACCCGACGCCTCAACCAATTTTTGTATAGTTCTTATGGGTGAACCGGGCACATATTAGCTCACTATTTCAACAGATGATGAAAGTAGCTACCTCAGGTGACACCGCGGAGATGTCTGTGTTTACAATTGAGACGAAAGAGGGACCAAGATAAGCATGGGATTCGCCATGTTAAAGCCAATCAAAGCTGTTGCTTGGTATTTGTCATCCCATACGCCACTCTTCAATTTTCTATGCCAAATTTCGTGTTAATCAAACAGGCATAGGGTCGGTCGAAAATATATGTATGGGAGCTATATCTTAATCTGAACTTATTTCGAAAAAAATACTTCTAGACTCAATTTGATACGCTATTCTAAAATCTGCCGAAAGTATATAGGGGCTATATTAATAGAATTCATCTTTGGGTCATCCAATTTGATAAATTGATTGCCGCAACCACGATATATTCATAAACTGGTCCCTAAAATGATGATGCCTAAATCCATCATCTAAATGATCCACAAAAATTTAAGGAACATACGAATTCAGCGATGGGTATTAATACTGAAAAAATGTCCCGCCCAATTCTCTTTTCTATCTTCTCGTAACTACTTAAATCACCAACACTATACACAGAATATTAAGAATCCCCTCTTAATCTTCACATGTTACAAACGCTACCCAAATCTCACAATACCAACGTAGCGTACACATGTGGTCTATTGAATATTCATTTTTTTCTTTAAATAACTGTCTAACTACGAGGTGACTACCTATTTCTGTCTGCAACCAAGATTTTGTACACACAAACACCAACACGGACGCACACACAAGTGTTAGTTTAAATATTTATTTTCCACATTGAAAAATTTTTCAATCATAAAAAAGAAAAATATCCAATGGTGCTGAAGAGACGCGTGAGTCTGTGACACTTAAGGGTATTAAGTGACGAACAGCAATGAGACTCGTAACTATTTGTCTCAAATGATCGATTGTTTGGAAGAAGAAGACGAAGAAGAAAAAACAGTGGGTTATTGAAAACCCCTAACAAAATGGGCAAATGTGTTCTTCAAAAGAAAAATTAAAAATCACCCATCAATTGAAATACGTGCCGCAGACGCAGATCAAGGCTCTTCACTGTATTTTTGAAAGTGGTAACACGAAGCAGACTATAATTGTTTATAGGGTTTCCCAAAAACCTAAACACAATTCCCATTTCACTTCATGGGCTTAAGTGTTTGGATAGTTTTGTTTAGCATTTTTTCTTTCTTTTTTTTTTTTTTTTGATTTGTCATCATTGCAAGCGAGCGTTTGGAAAAAATGGGAAAGCATATCACGATCTTTTTGTTGTGACATCTCGTATATCATCGAGATTGACAACCTCGACAAAATATTGATTATTGAAAGTGCAGAGTAAGGAAAATGAATAAAAAAATATCACAAACACACATACACATTTGAAACGAGTAATTTGACCTACGATGAAGGTTAAATCTCACATAATTTTATAACCAATTTTCTTGAGGTATACGAGTTTTGCTAATAGGACACGCTCTCTATTATAATGTTTAAAAAATTAATTTCGCAAAAAAGGAATTTAATTTAGCCCCTGGGGACCTCACCATTGGTGTTACAAAATTCGCATATGCATTTTCTAAATTAATTCGATATACATATTAGATTCTTAAAAGGTCCGCCCGTTCGATACTTTCAAATTTATATTCAGGAACATTTTGTCTATTTGATGAGAAAGTATTAGAAGGAGTGGATCAATAGGTCGCCGTTCTCAACAATTGGTACTCTGTTACTCAATAAAGTGCAACATTTCGAGAAAGGATTTAATTTTGAAGCCTTCCAAAATACAGCTGGCGTAAGAATTGAAGGCGAAAGACCTACCGCAACGCAGATGATCCGGACGAAAATTTCTGACAAATTCTGTTGGCAAAGGATAAGTAAATAGATTTTCTATTGTTTGTATTGAAAAGTCTAAAAGTCGAAGTCGACTTTTGATCTTTGAGGAAATAGGAAAGTCAACATTTCAAGATCGACATTCGATTTTCTTCATAAATACTTGATTTATTATCAGAAATCCAAAATTATACATTCTATCCAATTTTTAATCGATTTAGCATTATAGGTAAAATTCGATTTTCAACAGGTTTAACAAAATTGAAGGATCGAAAAGTCGACTTTTAGTCGAAGGCCGAAATCAAAAAGTCTAAAAATCGACTTTTTGTTCAGTGCAAAAATCTAAAAGTCGATTTTCGCAGTACTCCTGGATCCGCTTTAGTCCAGAGCAACCTCGTAAATGCATATATTCTCTACATCCATTGCACCTCAGTGATATGGATCTATGGTGGATGCGGTTCTGACAAAAACAACAGAACCAAGGTCCGGGGTTTCTTTCTATCCGACCAAGTAGGGTTCGGAACAATTAATGCCGTTCCCTGGACGAAAGTAACGCACACGTATATGTATTTGGTGCGGTGGCAGCCTAGTCAATCTGTTACATAGATGAGGACTTAACCAGAACAGGCCGTGCAACCGTACAGTTATGGTGGCACTTGACCCATCGGACCCTAGAACAGAACAGAAAGAAGACAAATGTGAATTAAAGAAACTGGAATTCCTGGATTCGAGGGTTTCTTTCTATCCCGGCACGGAACAGTAGGGTTCGGTGCCGATCCGGTATATATAACCAGTCGCCGCATGACCTATCGAAGGTCTTCGATACGGTCAACCATGCCAAGCTGTTCGAAAACATCGAGAAGACAAATCTCCGGCGAAGTTTCAAACGTTGGATAATCAGCTATAGTCATAGGTGGAATTCAGAAACAGGAAGTCCAAACCGCGAAGACTGAAACAGGGAGTTACCCAAGGAGAAATAGTTGAACCTCTACATAATGACCGAGCACAAACCTCAAGTCGCTAGCCGGCAACACTTGGGGTGCTGATAAAGAAACCACTTTGTTAACCTCTTTTAAACCAATGGACCAGTCAGTGGTAAGCTATGCGACACTAGTGATGCGCGGTGAAAGAATATATAGACCTAACAGAATGCAACAGTGTACCTCCTCATGACTAAGGAGGAGACGAAGATGATACCCGTCCATCGACACAACTATATGTTGTCAATGCATTACTTGCATGGGTGTTATCGTCGGAAACACCCCTGTCACAGCATGACAGAGATTTTCAGGCGAGATCATTATGATTTAGAGAGGGAGAGGTCCAAAGATGTGAACTTGAACCCATAGATCGACAAGTCTATCAATCAGGTCTGAATGGCAATCACGCAGACAGTGGAACAATATCGTGTGAATACCATAATCGGAGACCATCCCCCATCCAACGCTGCAAAGAAGGAGCAGCCGACAAACACGAGTAGTTTTAGTTCAACTTAGATCAGGGTGGTGCAACCGCCTCAGTTCCTAGTGGGCAATAATTAACGGCTCAATATCTAAAACATGTTCTGCATGTGGACTAGGACCACACGACACCTTGCACCCTTTAAACTGTCAATCTACGCCGATTCACCTATCATCAATTCCCATAATTTGGAGGAACCAAAAATCACAACAACTGCACGCAGGATTTTTTCGTGAATAGGCTCTTGGAATGTTGGCCGAAGGTCCACTTCATGATATTATTTTCTCTTTTAAAGTAAGGACCGGACCACAACCTACATGCATATTTAATTAATGGGACACATACTAGTTATACTAAAATAGATATTTGGATATTTATTTAGTCTGCTCTTGTTTTGTGTTGTTTTCAATATTGTCTACGCTTGTCCATCATTCACTTTTACAACGCTTTCTCACTCAGGTCAACAATAACAAGAACTCTTCCCAGAAATGGTCATTCATAAGAGGATGTTGTTCGCCACAAGAAAAAACTGGATATGCAATTTCAGATGCTGTCTGTCTGTCTGCATTCACAAATTCAATTCAAGTGATCATTGACTGAAGTACTCTCTTTTGAAAAATACAACAACAACCAATAGGTGCATGTACAATTTTTGTACAAGTTTCTTATATATTTTTTAAAGAGTGATCAAGCATTGTAATCTATTTTCTTTTTTGAATATGTATATAAGTATGTCGTCGTTCCCCATTGAAAATGTTGACTATTTACATGTATGTAAATAGTCAGTTGGGTTAAATAGCCGGTTAACCGGCAATTGTTTCGATATCAGTTAGTCGGGTTTTGAGAGTTTTTATCGAAAGAGAGAGGGAGAGAAAAATGCATGCTACTTGATGGGGCACCGCCAAGTATTTTTACGATATTTTCTCTAATTTTTTTTGGTTTTTGTGCATCATGGCATCGATGCATTGTTGAGTTAGTTGTCTGTTGTCAGTGGCAGCCAGCCAGCCAGCAAACATTCCATTCATAGCTACTTACATTGAAGTGGGATTCTGGTATTTCTACTGGCTGCCGGTCTAGATGTTGGCGCTGTATGCGTATGTTTGATTTCGAAGGCATATGTATATGGGACTGGATCAACATCACTTGCGTTGGTCGGCGGAAACGAGGTGTGTTTATAAAGTTCAACTGGAATACAAGAAGAAAATAGTATCCAAATTCAAGATTGTTGAAATCCGTATGGGCTCTGTCCGTAGACAATTTTGAGACACGTGAGGTGCAACTTGTCCGTTGGGGCTAACCTCATGCTTGGCATGTGTTAGGTATTGAGCCATCAATTCGTAACCAATAGGAATTGGATCAGTTGCATCATCCTGATCTTAACTGCCCACTGCCTGGGCGACTGCATCTTTATGAATGCAATTCAGACCTGCCTGATAGGTCTGTTGACTAGAGGTTCACGATTGTATCTTCGGATCTCTCTGACTAAATCATGAAGGTCTCTCCTGAAATAGATAGGAGGGGGAAATCTGTCCGTAAGGTTATGGCAAT
The DNA here is from genome assembly GCF_032173495.1 of Musca vetustissima. Classification (NCBI taxonomy): domain Eukaryota; kingdom Metazoa; phylum Arthropoda; class Insecta; order Diptera; family Muscidae; genus Musca; species Musca vetustissima. Next base: position 21,757 of record NW_026879879.1, read on the forward strand.
GGAGTTCCCGACGATAACATCGAAGTAGGTACTGCATCGACCACATTTGTTTGTGTCGATGTTACGTCCTTCGTCTCCTCTGGCGTCCATACATATAGCTTATCCTGATTAGTCTTCGCTTTGTCCTCGAATAGTTTGACATGTTTTAGATTTCTGGAAAACTGTTACTCATATATGGGCTAACGACAGAAGTGGAATTCTTAACTGGCTTCCTTAGGGCTAACGACAATATGAGGGCTGATATTAAATACTCGACACCAAGTTGTTTTAGCATTACCATAGAAATTTCATACATGCCCAATACTTTGGATGACTTATCGTTCTGCAACATCTTCCTTCTAAATTCTGGTGGTTTCTGCTGGGAAGGGAGCCTCTCCTGCCACACTTAGGTCGTGACAGTCGTCTTGACTTCAAAAATAAGATCTCCACCCTTGGGTCTTCAGGTGTCGTACAACGAAGCTGAAAATTTTGACCTTTTTTCGAGTATTCGTCCAATATCGAGTGGAAACAGTAGGGACAATTTTCCAGAAATTCCTCTCAACTACCAGAGGAAAATTTTTTGGAAAACTCGGTGAAACCTTCCAGTCAGCTTTCCCATTATTGGGAAAGGTCGAGTGGCATGTTAACAGAGACGATGATATAGAGGTGGTCTGAAGAGATTGAAATGAAAAAAATAAATACCGTATTACGAACTCCACGGAAGCCAGTTCTATATATCGGATGGACTCGAAAGAAGACTTCAGTAAGAGGCTATATATCTACTGACAGTCTTGGTAATTAAAAATTCAAATTGCATACGTGTCCCCGATCCAAGGAAGAAACGCTTAATATGGGCTTAAATTTTTTTCGGTTCCATTTCTTGGCATTAAAGCCCCTGTTTCATAGCATAAACTTGTGTGTGACACCCCTCGTATTTCCCTCTTCGTCCTGCTACACCAATCATGGGTTACTAGTTAACTTCCTTAACTTTTAAATTTTCAGGCAGCTGTACGCTGCGCGTTGTGTGTTCGTTCAATGGAGAACGATTTTGTAAGGTCTTGTTGGATGTGTGGCCCAAATGTTGCATCGACTGGTCTTTTGCCGGTTTCTGTTATCGCTGTGTGTGTGTGTGTGAATAATGGTTTCTCTTCTATTAAACTATTAACGTTTATGTAGGAAGTTGTACACAAATATCTATAATTTTCACCAAACATTGTAATTTTCTATTTTTGCATTTAATTGTGTAGTCGATTATTTTCTTTTTGCTTACAACAAATTTGAATAAACTCAAATATTTACAAAGAAATTAAAATCTCATATTAAAGGAATTATAATTGCTATGGGATTGTTATTACCACAACGAAATATTTTAAGAAAGGTATGCTGGACCGGATGTAGTTTATGGATGGGTTGGCTTTATAAGGGTCGAAATATTTAAGGTTTGGCTGTATAGGGAGGGAAGGCCAGTTTCTAGGTGTATCATATAGTTCGGGGTATTATTTGGAAGATACAACATTCTTTTAATAAAAAATTGTAGCAATTTTTTCACGTTATCCTTTTTTTTCAAACCCCTATATCTGTGCGCCGTAAAACATAATAGATCTTGAACATGCATTAAAAATTTTCAGTTTATTGCTCTTAGTTATTTTTGGATTTTTTATATATTTAGACAATGTTGAATTAATAGCCATCTTAGAAGTAATGAGTTTTGATTGCAAATGTAAATTGAAAGATAATTATATCTGTTAACGATTTCTATATTCTGACCAGCATAGTGTCACTTTAAATGTGGAGATATTCTACTACCTTTCCGGAAAACTAATTAAACTAATTTAAATTAACTTTTAAATCCCATTGCAACAATACATTTCGAGCGCATTTATCATTTGTTGTAAGCCGTTTGGAGTATTGGTATCTGCCACATTTATACATCCAGGTAATGGACCTGGTAAATCATTAAGTTACAAAGAAAAAAGTTTTGGGCTTAGTATGCATCCCTGCTTCACGCCTGAGTTTACACAAAACGAATTTGAATAAAAATTTCCATCCCAGATTTTCGTTGTCGTGTTATCGTATATCCCCTGTATAATTCTCATTATTTTCGACGACAGACCATAACAGTTAGCTTGTAAAATAGGCTGTTTCTAGAAATTAGATCAAAAGCACTCGAAAAATCAACGAATAATGTATATGTGCGTTTATTTATATTATTTTGAAGCGTGCGTTTATTTATATTATTTTAAAATATTGTAAACTGTTGAAAATTTTTTTCGGAATCCAGCTTGGAATTCATTAAGAACATTACTTCGCGTAATCCAACTGGTTATACGGTTTAATAGAATATTATTAAAAATTGTATACATTGTATCGATTAATGACAACCCTGAGGCCCAATTGAGGTCCACTTTTTGAACAGAGGTATCAATATTGATTGTGTAAAAGACACAGGAATTTCCACTTGCAAAAATATGTTATTAAAAACAAATAAAATATATTTTAAAAAACTATCAGGGGCAATTTTATAAAGCTCGTACGGAATTCCATCTTGACCCGGTGATTTTAGAGACTTCAACACATTTTTTTAATTCAAAAAACACAAAACGAGAGACTAAAAATGAATCAACAAAATATGGGAGATTGACCGTTTATATTATCTTGAAAAATATGCTCAAAATGTGTTTTAAATTGGTCAGCTGTAAGATTTCCTCTCGGGGTCGACGTATTATTCTTCAAACTGTTCGATAATGCCCACCAATCCTTCTACATTTGACCGAATCCAATTTTTTAAGGTTGTTGTTGTAAAAAGCTCTTTTCTTTTCAGAGCATAGCAATCTGAATGTAGTTCTTGACAGAAAGTAACATTGTCTATTCTCTATGGTGGTGATCTACGATACTTTTTTAAATGCGTTTTCATAATAGCGTAAGTTAGCGGACAATGAATTCATGTTACGTCCATACTGAAGTTTGTATTTGTTTCTCCAAAGAAGTTTCTCCATCAACAAATGATTGCTTTCAATATTATTTCTACTATTAGGTTGTAACTTAATTTCTAAGTTAAGAGGTAGGTGATCTGAGAAGATTTTAATATCAACACTAAGAGTTGAAACAAACTGCAAAAAAATTTAATGAACATATATATAAATCAATTACCGAGCTCCCCATTACACCACAATATGTGAGATTCCCACCAATATCTCTAAATGTTCTACCATTCAAAATAATACCTCCAAAATCTTCAAAAAATGCTGCCATTTGTATTAATACATTTATCTTTTGATTTTCGATGTTCATTTATATTAGGGTAGTTTTGAATAATATTATTGTCTAGAATCTGCTCTTCACCAAATCTTGCGTTTAGATCACCCCCAATACAGAAATTTTCTGGTAAGAACTCTTGTAAAAAGTTATCAAGACGCTTCGCATCTCTATTCCAATTTGTACAATTCAAGTAGGAAGGGATTATATAAAAAACACATCCATTAAGCTTAGAAGATAAAATTGTGAAACCATTGACATTGACTCTAGTTCAAGTATGCTTTTAACATCCTTTTTAAAGCCATACATGCACCCGCCACTTGCACGGGTACTTTTACTATATAAAGATATATTTTGCTAAATTTTTGTATCTCGGAGTTGGAGTTTTTGTGAAATTTTGAATAGTTTTATCGTTTATCGTTTATTAAACTCTCTTTAATGATATTTACTTTCAATGATAAGTTCTTAAATAAAAACAAAAGGTAAATATCCTTTGAACATTAAACAAACTAAATAGTATCCATTGCATTTTATAAACTTTATGAGTTTCAGTACTCCTCTAAAGCAATTATCAAATATAAGAGCCAATTGTTTGTACAACACAATTTGTTGTTGCAATTGTTGTCATTCGAAGAGAGATACCAATGCATTATCACTTTGATCCGTTCATTATCGGCTTGTCGCCGTAATCAATAGCTTTGTGATAAAAAACAGTTATCGGCGATAACATTGTTTATTTATCATTCGATATACTCGTATTTGTTTAGACGCGACCTCAATATTTTTTTAAATTTTTATCACCATAGCCATCATAATTATGGTTCACACGAACTTCTTCGGAAAGTTATATTGTTTAATTGTAACAATTTATTGTTATTTGATTTAGTTTAAACATTTCGTTTTATGTTGTTCCTAAGCAAAGAAATACCAACACACACACTCTAGATGCGAGTGACAGGCATTCTCCAGGGGTGAACAGAATTTTCTACAAAATACTTTCTGGCATGAAGCCAGCCAGAATGCACTTGCCATGCAGTCACTGCCATTCTGGAGCGCCTCAAGTATTCACCGCTGAGCATCCTTATCAGTTGCCACCAGCAACACCACCACCACCACTAACATCAACAACAAGAACAACAACATCGACGACAGCAACAATACTAAAAAATCAAACGACCGCGACTTTAGTATTTCAGCATTCGAGGTGGTGGCCTGGACACGCATATGTTCATGACTAGATGCCGTGGCAAATCAACAGATTTACTCTTTCCACACTGCACACAACCATTCCATTCCATTGCAATCCAATCCAAATCCACACTGTCATTCCATTTTCACTCGATTTCGATTTGTGTTAAAAATAGCCACTCACAAAAAAAAAAACACTATTAAAAGATTGTGTCGCGATGCACAGAAATAAAAGTGAAACAAATTGCTGGCGTTGTCATAGCGAAAACATAACACTTGGTCGGAACGTGATCGATCCATGTTATCGGTTAATACAAAATATAAATATAATTCCCATCATTGAAACGGACAGAAGGTCCAATAGACACTGCATTATTACTAAATGTTCTTCATTTCACAGTGATTTTTATGAACTAAATTTCTTAAAGAATTAATTTGGTCCACATTTTTGAAAGTGTTTTATGCTGTGGTTGTGGTATTTTAAAAATAGGAAATAATTTCGAAACAAGAGAACATTTCAAATGGAAATTGAAAGATTTTTTTTTTAAATGAATCAATTGTGTTGTTTTTATATACGTAAAATTTTCTTTAGTTACACTCTAATGGATAACCCCTCTAAAAATGTTCTTAAAAGGTCCATGATTATGGATAATCCTTCAAATTTTTTTTTCTTAAAAGGTCCCTTCAAAAGATTTTTAAAATATCCACGCTTAGGGATGGTTTCACAAAAAATATTCTACACTATTCTTCTCTGGATTTCAAAACGGATGTTATTAGTATATAAAATGTTTACTACCACGAAGCTGCAGTTCTTAAGTTCCACAGTTGGTCCGAGTCTACATGACTTCTTGAGCTTTGGTACCATCAGTTTGATCTTCTCGACATTTACTGTCAGTCCCACTTTGGCAGAATCCTTCTCAATTCGTTCAAAGGTGGTGTTACCGCTCGCAATGTTCGAACGATTTTGTCGATGTCGTCGGCATAGGCGAGTAACAAATATTTTTCTAAGGACATACAATGGCGAGGATTTTTAACAAATATTTTTAAGGACCTTCAAAGGCGGGGATTTAGAAAAAATATTTTTCTAAGGATTTGTCAGGCTGGTCTTTTAAAAATATTTTTCTAAGGACCTATAAAGGCGTGGATTTTAAAAAATATTTTTCTAAGGACCTACAAAGGCGTGGATTTTGTAAAGAATATTTTTTTAAGGACCTACAAAGGCGTGGATTTTTAACAAATATTTTTCTAAGGACCTTCAAAGGCGGGGATTTAGAAAAATATTTTTCTAAGGACCTTCAAAGGCGTGGATTTTTAACAAATATTTTTCTAAGGACCTTCAAAGGCGGGGATTTAGAAAGATATTTTTCTAAGGATTTGTCAGGCTGGTTTTTTAAAAATATTTTTCTAAGGACCTATAAAGGCGTGTATTTTGAAAAATGTTTTTCTAAGGACCTACAAAGGCGTCGATTTTTAACAAATATTTCTCTAAGGACATACAAAGGCATGTATTTTGAAAAATATTTTTCTAAGGACCTACAAAGGCGTGGATTTTTAACAAATATTTCTCTAAGGACATACAAAGGCGTAGATTTTTAACAAATATTTTTCTAAGGACCTTCAAGGCGTGGATTTAAAAAAATATTTTCTAAGGATTTGCCAGGCTGCCAGTAGGTCTAAGGACATACAAAGGCGTGGATTTTGAAAAATGTTTTTCTAAGGACTTACAAAGGCGTAGACTTTCAAAAATATTTTCCTAAAGATATAAACCAGGCGTGGATTAAAAAAAATATTTTTCTAAAGGACTAAAGAAGGCGTGGATTTTTAAAGAATATTTTTTAAAGGACTAAACAAGGCGTGGACTTTTAAAGACTATTTTTCAAAAGGACTAAACAAGGCGTGGATTTTTAAAGAATATTTTTCAAAAGGACTAAACAAGGCGTGGATTTTTAAAGAATATTTTTTAAAGGACTAAACAAGGCGTGGATTTCTAAAGAATATTTTTCAAAAGGACTAAACAAGGCGTGGATTTTAAAGAATATTTTTTAAAGGACTAAACAAGGCGTGGATTTCTAAAGAATATTTTTCAAAAGGACTAAACAAGGCGTGGATTTTTAAAGAATATTTTTTTAAGGACTAA
>NW_026879880.1:0-28435 GCF_032173495.1 Musca vetustissima
GTCTTCATATAGAAGACCAGAAGGTCTTCATATAGAAGACCAGAAGGTCTTCATATAGAAGACCAGAAGGTCTTCATATAGAAGACCAGAAGGTCTTCATATAGAAGACCAGAAGGTCTTCATATAGAAGACCAGAAGGTCTTCATATAGAAGACCAGAAGGTCTTCATATAGAAGACCAGAAGGTCTTCATATAGAAGACCAGAAGGTCTTCATATAGGAGACCAGAAGGTCTTCATATAGGAGACCAGAAGGTCTTCATATAGGAGACCAGAAGGTCTTCATATAGGAGACCAGATGGCCTTTATATAGAAGAACAGAAGGTCTTCATATAGAAGACCAGAAGGTCTTCATATAGAAGACCAGAAGGTCTTCATATAGGAGACCAGAAGGTCTTCATATAGAAGACCAGAAGGTCTTCATATAGAAGAAGAAGGTCTTCATATAGAAGACCAGAAGGTCTTCATATAGAAGAGGTCTTCCAGAAGGTCTTCATATAGAAGACCAGAAGGTCTTCATATAGAAGACCAGAAGGTCTTCATATAGAAGACCAGAAGGTCTTCATATAGAAGACCAGAAGGTCTTCATATAGAAGACCAGAAGGTCTTCATATAGAAGACCAGAAGGTCTTCATATAGAAGACCAGAAGGTCTTCATATAGAAGACCAGAAGGTCTTCATATAGAAGACCAGAAGGTCTTCATATAGAAGACCAGAAGGTCTTCATATAGAAGACCAGAAGGTCTTCATATAGAAGACCAGAAGGTCTTCATATAGAAGACCAGAAGGTCTTCATATAGAAGACCAGAAGGTCTTCATATAGAAGACCAGAAGGTCTTCATATAGAAGACCAGAAGGTCTTCATATAGAAGACCAGAAGGTCTTCATATAGAAGAAGAAGGTCTTCATATAGAAGACCAGAAGGTCTTCATATAGAAGACCAGAAGGTCTTCATATAGAAGACCAGAAGGTCTTCATATAGAAGACCAGAAGGTCTTCATATAGAAGACCAGAAGGTCTTCATATAGAAGACCAGAAGGTCTTCATATAGAAGACCAGAAGTTCTTCATATAGAAGACCAGAAGGTCTTCATATAGAAGACCTGAAGGTCTTCATATAGAAGACCAGAAGGTCTTCATATAGAAGACCAGAAGGTCTTCATATAGAAGACCAGAAGGTCTTCATATAGAAGACCAGAAGGTCTTCATATAGAAGACCAGAAGGTCTTCATATAGAAGACCAGAAGGTCTTCATATAGAAGACCAGAAGGTCTTCATATAGAAGACCAGAAGGTCTTCATATAGAAGACCAGAAGGTCTTCATATAGAAGACCAGAAGGTCTTCATATAGAAGACCAGAAGGTCTTCATATAGAAGACCAGAAGGTCTTCATATAGAAGACCAGAAGGTCTTCATATAGAAGACCAGAAGGTCTTCATATAGAAGAAGAGGTCCATATAGAAGAAGGTCTTCATATAGAAGACCAGAAGGTCTTCATATAGAAGACCAGAAGGAATGCATATAGTAGACCACACGTCTTTTTAGAAGACTAAAGTCATATAGAAGACCAGAAGTATTTTATATACTAGATGCCGTGGATTTTTTAAATAATATTTTTTCAAGGACGAATACAATGCCGTCTTATAGAATTCCAAATTTCCTTGCAAAAAAAATTGTCTTTATTATTAATTTCATTGATCAGAATGAAAATGTGTTCGACTTTTTCATTCATTAGTTAATTAAAATTTCAACTTTAATTCTCATTACAATCAAACTGTAATACCCACTGTTTTGATAAAAGTTAAACTTTAATGAAAACAATTTAAAAATTATTATACGACTTTATTTAATTAGCGACAAAATTTCATTCAGCATTATGGCCATTTCTACAAAAATGGTATAAACGACAATAATAATAGCAACGATTATTTATTGTTTATGAATGATAATTTGTCATAAATAAAAAATGAAAAAAGTGAGCGAAAAAACGTTTGCATTTTTATATATCAACGACAACAGCAATGTCAAACACTGGTAGAACCGTGACTAACAACACAATCCGATATATGTTTCTAATGGCGAATGGCAAACGCCACATTGTCGTGGTGCGTAATTATATTTTTCCCACACATGACATTTTTATAATAAAACGCCACACGCACACTAACACAATTTCATAAATGCACATTAATGCGAATAGAATTAATTCATTGCAGGCAATAAAGTGCTTTGAACGATGGAAGCCAAGACATTTTGTGTTAAATAAATTAGAAATAATTGTTAGAAGCAATAGTAAATCAAAAGACTTAAGACACAAACGCCTTTTTAGAACAGACTAGGTCTGAAGACATTCGGATGTCCACTGAAGTAGCTGGCATTTATAATTGTGATTTATGACATGGTGTGGAAGTAAAACGATGAATTCCTATGATGTCTTAATTTAGTATTTATGACAAGAGGACAAAATTTATATTGCCACCATTTGATGATGGAGGGTATTAAAAAATAGAAAGAGGAATTTTGGATTTATTTATAATAGCATGTATTTTACTTTTCAAATTTCACAGCATTTTTATGAATATAAATTAGTGTTTAGCAAACAGATTTTGGTCGGTATTCAATTGCGTGTCTATAGAAATCATGATAGTGCTTCGACATTATGATTACAAAGATAGTAGGGATATGTATATTTCTGGCCTACCAATGAAAATGCCAATATTTTACATCAACAATATTTTATTTTTTCTTACATATTATCCACACGATTTAAATACTTATATATGTGCTCAAACGTATTTTCTTCACCGACTGATTCACCTCCAAAACATGGGTTATTGGCTTTTTATCAATAATTTTTATTGATGTGCCTGAATAAAATAAGGGGTTTTCTACGAAGACATGGCTGTGCAACGGATGGCCAAGTCAAATAACGCTGGTTGGATTCGATGTGTTAGAGCTATTTTGCTATTTTCTTTCGGTCACATAGACACAGATCCTTTGCTCACAGTTTTCAACAACTGCAATGGCGTATCATGATTTCTTACTACGAGGTCGCACGGGAATACTGCCTTTAAGTACGACAAAGCCAACTCCCTGCGAGTCATAATATTAAATAATAATCTATAGAATGGCGCACCCCTGTAAATTTTGTTCTTCGATTTCAAGAAAGCTTTCAGTACCATCATACGAATTGTCATATGGGAGACATTGAGCAAAAATGGAGTACCCTATAAAAAAATCCCAATAATAAAAGCTATGTACGAAGATGCAGAACTCTAATCAATAAGCTAACAAAAGGGAGAGCCGCATTCGGCCGACTACAAGGTGTATGGAGATGCTCACATATATTCAGAAAATCCAAGCTTCAAATATTCGAAGCATATATAAAGTCGATTCTGCATATCGACGCCTCCGAACCATAGTATGCTAAGTCTGAAAAGTGAGATTTTCAGTAGAAGCTTTCAAAGTATGGAAGTTTCTTTAATCGTACGTGCCATGCTAAGTACATTTCAGTGAATTTAAATTAAGGACCGTAGTATCTAAAAACGTAAAGAACTTTAAAACATGCTAAGTCGACTTAGCATACTATGGTTCGGAGGCGTCGATATGGCAGTGAAACATGGCTATAAGTAACGTAACTAAATTTCAGCAGACCAACTATATATTTATATATTTATTTCGAGATTTATTTATCTTTCGAGATGAGCTACATGATCGAGGTTGCAATGGAAATTAAAACCAGAGGGATGCTAGATTCCCACCATTATTTTGACATTAAATACTGTTAAGAAGTGAAATATTTAATTTTTTCCTATGTTTAATCCGCCATTTGGGATTCATTTTATTTGTTTTTAACAATCCGATTTCACATTTGCATTCAGTGACAATAGCTCTACAAAACGTGTTCCAAAATAATTTGATTTAATAAATTTTTAAAATTTAATCATGCCGATAAATGTGATATCTGGCCAAAGTGGACCGATAAAAAATTGTCTGCTGTTTTCTTGAAATATTCAAAAATGTTTGTGCAATCCATAAAAAATGTAAGACATTTTCAAATCGAATGCAATATCTTGGACTATTTTTACTCAGATGTCAGGATATTATAGCTCTGTGTGGCCCCAAAAGTTTGTAATGCCGCTAAATATTGGTCCTAGACCCATCATATCTCGACTAGTTGAGTCGATCTAGACATGTGTGTCAGTCCGTCCCTCTGTCCAATATAATTTCTAAACCCGGTACAGGCCACATTTATGGATGTATAACGGGTTCTGACCGGTTAGTTTTTAGGCTATAAAATAGACTAAAAATTTTGTCTGTCCATAATTATGACCGAGCATTGCAAAATTTCACACCAGGAAGGGTATTTGCCCAAAGAATAACCATGACAGTTTTAATGAAGATCGACCAACATTTAGCCGGTCAAATGGTGTGAAAATATGTAAAATATGCATTGTACAGCGTATGGATACAGTATATCCAAGAGGATTGGTTGACCTTTAAATTGGTATCTATTATATTGTTATATGTACTCGGATGTGACAGTTATACAATGATAAACACAGGTGTCTACATAGTTCGATATGATTATTATTACCATTACCAGACTAGAATGTGAATATGTCGCGCGGATCGCTATAAAATTTTAAAGCAAGTTCATGGTTTGGTAAGGACGACACCTACAAATGTCTCTGATGATCAGATGATATTTAGGGTATGGAGTTGACCTAAAGCCTTATTATTGTATAGTTTTCTTTCTAGTCGCTGAAGAGGCCTCTATTGTAAGCAGAACATGACAAATTTTACACGGATAAGGAACATGGCCAACTATTTAGAATGGCTGTTGTTTTTATTTTTTTAACCGGTCAATATTTAGTGGGCTAACTAAACCAAGCCTTTTGTGTGTAAAATATCCAAATTTAAATAGTATGGCGTAATTTTTTACTTCGAAATAGAAAATATACGAAGGTAAGAGTATGCAAATATCGCGAAATATGGCCTAGACTCGGAATATATATCTGCGGAAAATTATAGTTCGGTGGTGGTGCGACTATACTGCCCCGCTGACGGGTTTATTATTACCATTACCACATTACCTTATATGTAGCTCTTATTGATAGGAAATTGGCATGAGATTCTGGTTAAGTTCAAGAAAGACGCCTATAATTTTCGATGATGATCAGATAATATTTTAGGGATTAAATATACCGAAAAATGTATTTTTGTCTGGTTTTCTAAATGCCACAAGTTCTGAACATCATACATTTTCCACGAAGAAGACGATCTACCAACTAATTCCAATAACTGTCATAATAATAAACAGTCCGTATTTAGCGGATCAAATGAAACAAAACTTTTTTGAGTAAAATTACAACATTTTAATCACATCGAGTAATTTTTTACTCCGGAAAAGATGCGTCATCGGCCAAGAAAGTTCAAATATCGCGAAATATAAAACAGAATCGCAATATTAATCCGCAGAAACATAGAGTGCGCCCGTCTATACTGCTCCGCTCATTGGCTCTATTATATGTCTATTATTAAACCCTTAACCTTATGGGTAATGAGTGTATATATTCTTTGATATACCATATCCCTTGCAGACAATTAGGAATCGATTTACAAATGTCCGTCTGTCTTGATGACTGGTACACACGATTTGGGCCAAACTTTTAATCTCGTAACATTTCTTCCAAAGTTAAATCAATGGAGATTATCGAGCTACACCTCCTTGTACCTAACCCAAAAATGATCACAATTTTAGTGAAATACAAATCTATAATATGATGCAAACGAAGTATACGATTTGTGTGGCCAATCCATTTCAATGTAGTGTAGTAAACTTTTGTATGTACTCTTGGTTCCTGAGGCATTTGTTTAAAAATGCCTGTAGCTTTCACGTGATGGTGTTAGACACAACCCAGATTTCACTGCCGTATTTTTAGACTCTTATACCCTCCGATGTTCTGCACGCCGTTTTTCCTATTTAAGAATTTCGATGATTCTTTGAGAAATACACTGTTTCGTCTGTAACCGATGTCTACCACACTTACTAGAGAGACTATTTTGTGGGCTATTCTAGTTCGGACCAGCCCGACTATATTTATGATACAAATGAGTGGAGTCTGAATGTAGAAATTACATACCATACGGTAATTGTTATTACATTGACAAAAAGAATCAGTTTCTATAACATAAATATTGTAATTTATTGCTGTTGCTCATCAAAGTCTAAATTACTTTGGAGTGGCTTGAAGAGTACATTCTGTATTTTTCCTTTCGTTTTCATTGAAAGCAATGAGGAGTTTAAAAATAATGGTGAATCTTTTGCTTTGGAAATTTTGTTTCATTAATCATTGGATATTAAAGAAGCGACTTCTGTTTTGTGGTAAGTACTACTTCAAAGTCCAAAACTTCCTACCACTTGTCATTTTCGATATCTCGACACCAAGACGACAAAACTAATGATGTTTGGCAATAAACTTGACTTGTGGGCAATATAAAATATTAAAGCATCTGAAGGTTGCTGCCTGTTGACATCATATATTAATCATGTCATGTGAAGGAAGATAGCAATAATGGTGCAGTAACTATGAGGCGTTCACTTTGAAAAGTCCAATCAACTCAGTGGAAAATAAAAATTTGTAATTAAGTTATAATTGCATTGAAAATATTGAATGATTAGGGTGTTAATAGTCGGCATTTATAGTTTTACCATAAAACCCATTACCATCTCTAACACTGTAAAATAAATATAAATTTCGTCTATGTTCATATTTTATGTCGATACTGGGAAATGTTATTCCTACATTCATACCCAAAAATTAACACATCCACATCGTTCTTTAGCTATCAAAATTCTCCAATCTACAAATTATATCTATATACTAAAATCATGAACATTTTCCAATTAAAATATATTATTTTATACATATGACCCCACCCATCCTGACATTCATTGTCAGCAGCAGCAATATAACCCCATGAAGCTCAAGGCTGTGGGTGTAAGGGGGTTAAACTCTATCATCAACCAACAAAAAATAAAAAGACCTGAACTAAGGTGGTTTCGACTAAACAAGTTTATTTCATTTGTAACAGCTTATTTTCAAACTCTCATTCAAAGTTGGTTGTGCCCATAATTGCCTGGAACTTTTTCAATTTCCATATGAACGATATGCAAAAGGAAAAATAACCATGAAAGGAACAACAATAAATACGATCTAACAAAAACATGAGGTTATGGCAATTGGTCTGACGTTTAAGATTTTGTTGCATATTTTAAAGAATTCTTAACAAAAAGCCATAGACGATTATTCTTAGATTGTCCGTTGTTATGGGTTGGCTTTTCTTCGTCGCAGAGAGAAAAAACTAAATAATCCAACACCACCCACAGCGTTCATGGAAAAGCCTCCTTTCGGATTTGGTTCGTAACTAGCTATGATTTTAATTCAATTAGTTGTAGCAATTTACAATTTAGTCGTTTTGTTTTTTTTTATTGATCTCTTTTTAAGAATAAAAAATGCATTAATTTGCATAAATGATCTATGTTCAGAGGGCATACAAATATCTATGGAATTATACAGGTGTACGCAAATGTCAGATATAAAGTGGAGTTCTTATCCATTATATTATAATTAATACAATGAGTGTTTACATCGTGGTGTTAATTATATGTAAGTGGTAAGTACCAAAACCAAAGATAAAATTGTAATATAACCCTCCAGTGCAAAACAAAATTGGAACATGTATCCTCCTGTAATAAATATATGTTGTCCCACCATGAGCTTGGGCCCGTCCTTGAGGAATGTTCGTCACTACCGAGGCGTGAGACATGCATAAATCATCATCCATGGATCAATAAGGTATGGGATCTAACATCGGTTTCATTCAAGAACCCTTTGTTAACTTTAACGAGAGTGTTTTGTCAGAGAGACTTTATCAATAATATTCAAGATATCAATTATACATCAAAAATTAAAAGAAAACCAGTAAGGAAAGTAGTAAAGTCGGACGGGGCCGACTATATGATACCCTTCACCACTATGGGTATATTAAACAGGACAATTAACATGAAATTGGATGAACTAAAATATGCGATATTTATCTAAATTTGAATCAACTTAGGTCAATCTATAAGCATGTCATTTGTTTGTTACAATGTGACAAATGTTGGGCCGTTGGGCTATGTCTGTGAATGACTTTGGTGACTTCGGACGAAAATATGTGTGGGAACTATATCTAAATCTGGACCGATTTTCACGAAACTTGGTATAAAGCACTCTAGGCTCAATTAAGTACGTTATGCCAAATTTCGTGCAAATCGAAAGATATATAAGGACTTTGGTGCATCATTTACATAAAATCGGACGAAACTATATATGGGAGCTATATCTAAATCTGGACCGATTTTCACGAAACTTGGCAGACATAACTCTAGGCTCAATTCAGTACGTTATGCCAAATTTCGTGCAAATCGAAAGATATATAGGGACTTTGTTGCACCTTTTACATAAAATCGGACGAAACTATTATGGGAGCTATATCTAAATCTGGACCTATTTTCACGAAACTTGGTAGACATCTTTCTAGGCTTAATTCATTACGCTGTGCCAAATTTCGTGCAAATCGAACGATATATAGGGACTTTGGTGCACCATTTACCTTAAATCGGACGAAAATATATGGCAGCTATGCTCTGGATTAATAGATAAATATTGATTAATTAAATATCTATATATTAATATTTATCTATATATAAATTGGTATATAGACTAAATTTCAGATTCTGCATCGCTCAATATAAAATGGGACACCTAAAATAGTATAAATTTAATCTTTTTAAAAAGATTAAAATTATATTATATTTAATTTTTACATAGAAAATTAACTTTAAAAATTTCGAAATTTTTGAAACCAATTATTCCCAATTTCAATAGGGTTCGTCCTTGGGCCATATAAGTGAACTGTGCCAAATTTCATCCAAATCGGATGATAAATGCGACCTGTAATTTCTTAACAAAAATACATGGACGGACAGACGGACGGACGGACAGACGAACATGCGTAAATCGACTCAGAAAGTGATTCTATTCATATTCTCAAACGGAGCCATGGGTCTATCTCGACTCCTTTTGCCTGTTACAAACATATGCACAAAGACATAATACCCTGTACCACAGTGTGGTGAAGTACTTCAACATTAGATTAAACTTTAGGCAACCTGAGTCATATTTAACGATGAAACTGTGATTGATTTAAAGAGATACCCTAGTCTTTTCATCGATAGTTTGTCTACCACCCCGATAGAACTATGAGTCTTATAAGATCTCCTCCCACCGAGGAAGTACCAACTCAGTTTACAATTGTTGATGTTGCAAGTTTTAACCGTAATGCTAAATCACCTAAAGTGTTAGGCTCAGTCAGAATCTCTATGGTAATGCTGACTTAAATACTTTATTTGTCTCGAAGCCTTGACAATTGTATCCAAATCGGCAAAGGGGATACGTACATGTTGAGTATTCGTTCCACCAGTAACGAATACTCCCGATCACAAGGGAAAGCTATTCAGTTGCGAATCATCATCGGTTCTGTAAGCTACATAGTATAGTGTCATTGGTAGCACTTGACCTGTCAATAGCCTTTGATACCGCCAATCATGCCCTCCCTACTGTTTTAGCTCGTCGAAAACTACATAGTTGTTGATATCTCCGGTGCTGCTTAACCTATACTATTCCGGTATTCCACTGCCCTAGACGGCATTGAAATCATTAGTTGATGACACATCGCTTCCATGGTGTCACACCGGCATGAATAAAAAAAATCAGTTTTGCCTTACATAGAGCAGAAGATTTTTAATGTTTCTCAGTCAGAGTGTATAAGAGATATTAATTTTGTATACAAAATGAAGTCTGATATAGCGAAAAATTCTACACAATTAACTAAAAAATCAAGAGTTTTGATTTATGCCGGTCTTGTAGCAAATCAGCGATATGTGTGATGTTGGAATATGAAAATATCTTCGGACACATTATTTACCACATGAACTGCGAAGAAGATAATGTCCTTGCAGGTGCAGGTCGAGGAGCACAGAATCCCCCTAAAAATCCAAAAATCTCGGGGTCACATTATCAAAATCATCTGACGCTTATCGACAGGTAAGAGAAATTTGTTGACCTCCTATAAAGCTATAAGTCGGTTTAAGGCTAGCTATGCGAGAGAGAGAGAGAGGTCCAACGATACATAAGAATCGAGATCAATAAACTTGTCGAGCAAGTCGGAATAGCATCAACTCAGTTGCCGACGGAGCTCACACTCATCTACAAAGCGATGTAGGTTATATTGGCTACGGATTGAGGACAATATGCAGAACGTCTGTGATACAATCCCTGCTATCCTACTCAATTGGTGTTTCTTGGTCGACTTGGATTTCTTGTTCCTTAGGTATTTTTTCCTGAGGGTTTCAGTCCGTTAGCTTTTTTGCTCAATGCCCCCCATATGACAGTTCGTCTGATGGTATTGAAAGTTTTCTTGAAATCGAACAGTAGATACTTTATGGGGAGAATATTTTCATATTTCGATAAACTCCCTTCGAGAGTTATAGTACACCTAAGCCAACATACACAATCGGACATGTTTTGTGCAA
The DNA here is from genome assembly GCF_032173495.1 of Musca vetustissima. NCBI lineage: Eukaryota > Metazoa > Arthropoda > Insecta > Diptera > Muscidae > Musca > Musca vetustissima. The sequence continues at coordinate 10,640 of NW_026879880.1, forward strand.
AGACACTTGCGAGATAGTGACAAGGCTGAGATAAAAAGTCTGACTTTGTAAGTCTCTACCCTATATGCCCGATGCTTACTGCAATGTGCAATTTTTGATCTCCAAGGACAAACCAACGTATCTTCAAGTCAACGTCCACAGTTGATATCATTTTAGTCAACATTTGCAATTATTTCCAATACATTGTGCAATTTTGATAATTTTCAACTGAAAATTATTTATGTGGGTACTTGCATGTCAACAATTTTGAAATATTGCTTCAGGACAAAACGAACACCATTATAATACAACATATTTCCGTTGGATTTTTTTTTTTTTTTTGATAGATTTCATTGGAACAACCAAATCCAAATCAATTTTCCCCCTTATTAATAAATTGTAAATTTATCATAATTTTTCCTTATTGAATTTCATCTGATGAACTTCCTTTTGTGGCCAAACAACAAGAGGAGATAATTTTTGTTTTTGTTTGGTTATAACTTCAAGCCATATTAACGTGTTAATGTCCGGGGTAGTGTAACGAAAAAAAATCGATTTGAAAACAATAGGATTTCCCAGCCAAAAGATAAACTTTGTGTGTTGGACTATATTTTCGTTAGTATGATTTCCTTTTTTCATAATATTTAGTGCGCAGCTACTGGGGTTCGGGGGTTCAGATACCTTTTTCTAAACCGTGGTTAGCAATGAATAGAAATTAAAATAAATAGTGAATTTCGAAAAATGGTATTGAAATATCTATTTAATCACTGTTCGTTCAAGACTAACGAAATCGACAGTATGTTGTATGTGTGTTTGAATTATTATTTTTGTTGTTTTTATTTTATTTTTTATATCTAACATTTTGATGACTGTCTACAGGGAGATTTCATGAAAAACACCTTTTTATGCGCGTGTTTGGTTTCATATGAAATCTCTTGCCACACGATCGTATCGATACAACAAAGTTTTAAATAACAATAATTCCGTTGCAGGTGCAATGCCGTTATTTCAGGCATACGAATAAAGCAACGGTGATACGCCAACGACTTCGTACTACCAGTTGTTGCCAGAAACCCCAGACAGCAAGCCATACGTATTTTTATTTTTTTTATTATTTTGGTTTCAGACATCAAAGGAACAGTTGTATTAAACTCGTCGTACGTCGGAATCAACCATAAAAATATGCCTCAGGCTAAAAATATGAGTTAATGTTTCCTTTTTTCAGTCATTAATGCTTATATGAGGTATAGTGAATAAAAATTGTTTTATTTAAAATGATGGGAAATAAGTAGAAGTGAAATAAATACTTTTGGAACACATTAAAATTTGATATTTTGAGCAAAATAGTAAAGAGTTGGAAAATAAATGAAAAATACGTGCTATACGTGCAAGCTATAATGAAAATGACTCTTGAGCATTTTAAGGAGTCTGGACGTGGATTGGAAATATGAGTAGTATAAATAGGGATATTAAGTTAAAGGTTATCATATTAAACTTTGTCGAACTGTCGAAAAAATTATCGATGTTAGCCGTTGTATAGAGTAGGCAAAGACATAGAAACCGTAAAGATTCGACAAAATGCATTTTCACAAAAGAGTTTATAAAAAATATCCAGGGCGAATCAGGTATAACAGAGGCATGTTAACAATAAAAACGCCAATACGTGATAATGTGTTTATAAAATGTAAATAAAATCGGAGATCTGCACTCAAAATATGTTTTATTTAATAAGCTTGCTATATAGGGCTTAGAATGTTTAATATTGTTCGCTCTGTTGTTATGATATCGAACAATAGAGGAAAAGCCATCTATTGGAATTTGTCGTACGTATCAATTGTCGTATATTTATACTTTTATGTCTTTGGAGTAGGTGGCGCTGATGGTTCATGTCTATGCTACAAACACGAGGCGTCATCTGATGACAATTTTCGGAACTAAAATATAATATGACGCCGTTTTAAACAAATGCCCTTATTTATCCTACTCATTGGAATTTCTAAAGAGCAGAACATCCACTGATAGGTAAGGCGGGACAGCACAACCATAATTGGTCGGGATATAAATCACTCCTTTTGATTAGATACAATAATACAGTGTTTTACGAATGCTCAAAACTCAAAAATTAATAATCCAATCGGTTCCAAATTTTGACACGTTTCTCTGGGAGTGTGAAGCTGTCGTATGAACTATGATAAAGTCAATCGTCAAAAATAGGCGAATTTCCAAAAATGTTTCCATTTTGTTAATTTTTGAGCAAAGTGAATAATCCTAGTTCATACGAGAGCCAGACATGTACTCTTTCTAACACCCTTGGAATTTCCGGATTCCGATGTTCCAGTGAGGAGTTATCATGCCCGCCATCAAAATAAGGAATTTTCTTTAACCACCAAAAACAACAACCACAACCAAATTTGGCAAATTATTTTTCTTCTTTTTTAAATCTTTAATTATATATGTGTAAAGCTAGAAACCATAACATGCTTTGGTACCCATTTACCAGCCCTAACTTAGTACGATGCACACTATTTTGTTTCAATCGCACAATTATTGGGAGTTTGGTGCACCACTTAGAAAAAAATCGAAAATATATATGGGGTCAATATCTGAACCAAATTTTATCCACATCAATATTTACCCATATTGCCGATCAATACATGTAGACAGATCACACGCATCTATCTAACTCCGAGGATCTGATACGATCTATATCAGTGCGATAGCTGGTATTTATTGATTCAATTCAATCTTGGAAATAATCCATGTCATCTTTATGAAAATTATTCCTCAGGTATGGTAATCAAGAATATGACGAATAGGGCAATTCAGCATTACCGGCAAAAAGGCGAGGGAACAGTATGATTATACCCTCCACCATTAGGTGGGCAATTAAAATACATGTAATCAAAGTCTCTAAAATACCGGGTAATGTAGGATGCCCTTATATGGGCAAGTATTGATAATTTTTTAGGTAGTGACAACTATACGAACTGTACTCTGGATTTTATTTTTGCTATAATAGTGTATTTAAATGCTATATGTGTGAGTTTTCCAATTCTTAAATATATATATACATATGCGAATATTCCATTAAAATTATTTATTTTCCAAAAAACTCGTTACCTCTCAAAATGTTCGACGGCAATATATCAAATAAATAAAATCAATTTATTTGTTTACTTTTGCATAGGGTGCCAACTGCAGCATGAACGTAGTTTATGTGTGAAATAAAAAATATAATTATTTGGCAAACACCTGCATTAAATTACTGTCAGAGAATTCTTTTGAACGTTGGCTTAATAAATGGCTTTCAATATTAACAGTTATGGGTCAAAGCGATTGCGTTGAAGCTATACGCCTCATAAAGTATGATAGGTATTCCGCAAAGTATGGAACATTTTGGCGACTAAATGTCTAGGAATAACGGCGGTTAATTCAAAGCCGACAACAATTGCGTTAGTTACAACAATCGAAATTGCAATCAATTTTTATAGCTTTTTGTAGACGTATGAGAAAAACCAACAACAAATATTTTTATTATAAAATTATTACAAGCATGTGGATTATGATGTACGTGCTTAAAAATATAATTTCGAAATTCATTGTTTTTTCGTGTAATTTTTTGCCACCTAATAATCACTAATTTTGTGTTTCATATAATCCAATTCGAAGATATAAATCTTAAATGACCCATGTAGAATTAAGGATCTTAACAGAAGGTGCCTTAAAAGGGTATATCCGGACTGTCCCATTTTCGTTATTTTGCAGTATTGAGTCGTGAATCCCAACAGAACGAGTTTTGTTATCCTGTTTTAAATTTCCACCAAATTTTAGATTTAATTTTCCAACCGCTTTCAATTTATACATAATAGTGATTCCATATATCGGTACGATTGAATGTTAAATATGTGAATATAATTTGCCATTTTAAGTTCTGAAAAAATTTAAAGACCTCTTTAGAACTGAGATATAAAATTAGGGGTATTTAAAATGTTCATAATGTAACAATGCGTTTTTGACGGAAGTTTTCACTACAGGTTCAGGCCTTCCTTAATCCACCAGACAGAAAACATTAATCACAATATCGGACTGCAACCGCCTTCAAGATTTTGTTTAGTTACGAATTGCTACAGGTTTATGAATGACCACAAAACATTAATTCAATTTCACTATCAAAAACTTCACTTGGTGAGGATTAATAATGGTGAGAGTGATGGATCGATGAAACATATGGTAGAGGTGCTGCCGCTTCAATCGATGGCAATGCAGACATTGCATGCTTGCAATAAAGCAACAACAAAAGTGAAAGCTTGTTGTTGTTATGTTGTCTGTTTATTTTTAGATACATCAACCAACCACCACGTCAAGGAACTTGTGCCTATGCATATGATGTTCGTGTTTAAGTTCTGATGTTCACTAAGAAATGTTTTGAGAAAATCATTTGTACATCCTCCAATTTATATGATGCGGTGCATAGGCAAATATTCTTCAAACATGTTTGCGAAAATTAATTCATTTGTCGGGAAAAACAGTATGTTGTCGGGAAAAATGCGAATATCCATCATGTTTATTTTCATTCAAAATATACTCCACACATATTTATGTTCTTGTGGAAGAACTTTCTTTTCTAGAAGAAGGCCTTCAGCTCTTCCAGAAGAAGAGCTACTGCTTGTCTAAAAGAAGACCGACTGCTCTTCTATAAGAAGACTTCCTGCGTGTCTATAAGAATGCATTCTTTTCTTCTCAAAGAAGAACTGAAAGTCTTCTATATGAAAACCTGCTGGTTTTCTATAAGAAGGCCTACTTCTACTCTATAAGAAGATCTTCCGTTATTCTATAAAAATACCTTCCGGTCTTCTAAAAGAAGACATTCCGATCTCCTATATAAAGAACATCTGCTCGTCTATAAGAAGTTATTATACTCTTCTTCCGGGCAGCTAAAAGAAACCCTAGTGTCTATAAGAAGACCTAGTGTCTATAAGAAGAACTTTTTAACTTCTAAAAGAAGACCTACTGCCCTTCTACAAAAAGGCCTACTCGTTTTTCCATAAAAATACCTACTGCTCTTCTAAAAGAAGACATTCCCGTCTTATATAAGGAGGCCTACTCTATAAGAAAACCTGCTGGTCTTATATAGGAAGACCTTCAGCTAGTCTATAGGAATATCTTTTGCTCATATCTAAGAAGACGTTTGGTTCTTCTAGAAGAAGACCTTCTGGACTTCTAAAAGAAGGCCTTACGATGTTCCTCTATAAGAAGCCCTTCAGCTTTTTTATAAGAAGCGCATCAGCTCTCAGTTCTTCTAACACAAAATATGAACATCATCTATAAGAAGACTTTCTGGATTTCCAAAAGAAAAAGGTATGATCATTTAAAATATGACTTCTATTAGAACGCCTTAAGTTCATTGGTCGTCCATAATACCTTCTATAAGAAGACCAGCTGATCACCTGTACTCATTTAAAAAGACCTGGTGAGAACATTTTCTGATGTTCTTAGGTAGGCCCTTCAGACAGTTTAAAACATTATGGGTCTCTCATAAGAAGGCCGTATATGTTCTATGGCGTAAGTACTGACGTTCTAGGGGCACTATCCTTTATGAAAAGACCTTCTGTTGTGCTAGAAAAAATATATTCGGATTTTTATGAAGATTTTCAGATTTTATGAAGATTTCCGTCTTTTGGGACATCTTCGAGTGGATTTTCCTTTCTTTTGTGGTATAATTTCTACTGTACATTGCCAGTTTATGTTTGTGAAACTGTCATTTCAGAGAGACTAGTCAGACGGGCCGACCATATAATACCCTACACAGCTACCACCGAATTATAATTTGGGTCTGGGCCATATTTCTCGATATTTGCATTATCTTAAATAATTAGGGGTTAACAGCTCATTTTCCTTACCCTGGCATTTTTCCAAATATTTTTCCGAAGTAAACATTTACGACATGCGATTAAAATTTGTTTTTTTACACACAAAAGTCTTGGTTCAGTTGCCCCTCTAAATATTGACCGACCATTTTTAAAACAGCCATTCTAAATTGTTGGCCAAATCCCTTATCCGTGTAAAATTTGTGATACTCGGCTTAAAATAGAGGCTTATAGAGCGGAAGTCATAAAATAACAAAGCTTTAGGTCCATTTCAGTCCCTAAAAATCGCTAAAATCTTTAGGTGTCGTCCTTGACCATAACGTTAGATTCCTTTAAAATTTCATGGCGATCCGCGCGGCATTTTCTTCTTCAATTCTGGTAATGGTAATATTAATCATATCTTAGTGTAACTAATCATGTAATCAATCAATCTTTGATATACTATCTACTTCTGGGGTCTTTGTCATTCAGGAGTTAATATAAACGCCCCAGAATAAAAATTTTGTCATAAATGTTTCACAAAAAAGTCTGGCTCAATTTGACCCGCTAAATATTGACCGATCTTCATTAAAACACCTATGCTAATCCTATGGCCAGACCCCTTTCTCTGTATAAAATTTTGTGTTTACAAATTATAATGCACAGACGGACGGACACACAAGTCTAGGACCAATATTTCGCGGTGGTACAAACTTATCGAGCTGCAAAATGCTATAATACCCTGACAACGAAGATGTGTAATCATAGTATATTATTGTAAAATAGTGGAAGACACATTACAAAAAAATCTTCAACCGAAGAGTAGTCGAAGATCCAAATCATCTTCAGAGGACTTTCTCTCAATTTTGTTTTCAGTTTGGTAATAAATAACTTAATATTTTATTGTTGTTACATAATAAGCTAATCTGTAAAAACGCCTTTTCTAGCTGTCATATCACGATAGCCCAAAAGTTTTTCATTATTTCTTTGGCGAATTTCCTTCTTCATTCGCAGGCTTTCCTTTTTGTAAGCCTTTATAAAGCCGCCAAAACGTGGCAGTTTCTTTTTTGTCTATTTCGGTTAATCATAAAGAAAAAAATCCTTATTTCTGACTACTTAATAATTATAAGCGTTTACCCTTCGAGCAAGACACGTTAATGCCAACAGTAATCAGAAAACAAAACTCTTAAACGAAATATATACAAAAACAACACCGGGCTGCATACATTTGTAAACATCATTACAAAAACACAAACGTCCGAAATTTTTTACTTAAATTTATGCAGTCCGTTTTATTTTTTGTTCATGACTGCCGAGGCATTGCATTCATAAAAAAAGATCTACAAACGTTTTTTTCAGTATCTACTTCTAGTGGGGCTGCCATCAAAAGTGAAATATGTATGCCTACCCTAGTATCTATAAACTCCAAGTAAAAGGAGAAAAAAAAACAGAAATCCAACGTCACTCTACTCTACCCGACGCACTATAATTTAGATGTACTTTATATTTTATTCGAAAGCCGCAAAAACCGCTCAAAGGGTGTTTTTCTTTTCTATGATCACCTATTTTATTCATCCGTTTTAGCTGCCACCTCTCATTGTTGATGCAGAAAAAAAACTAAAAACAGAAAGGCTTTGTTTTATTACAGCTCTAAAGATACACAATGATATTCATCTTTATATATATATATTAAAGGCTTCAACATAAATTGCATTTATTTTAGAAAAAAAAACATTCATAAAACACTCACGAAAAATTTTACTAATAAAATAGAAGGATGAAAATTGCATAATTGTTCTCTAGTTGCTATTGTAAATAGTTTGCATTAAAACATATAATTTCCATAATGGAAATCAATAATGTAATAATATATCCTGCAGCTATATTAAAAAAACTGTTAGTATAGCAAAATAGCCGGACGGGAGCGACCTTCTATTCTTCCGAGCTATATCCTTAGATGAATTGGGAGACAATCGTTCCACGTTTTATTTCTCTTTTGATATATCTGCATTACCATAATATCTCTTCGAGAAAAATATTCTCTAAAATACAATACCTACGTAATAATGGGTCTTAAAAATTGTAGATGGTTATTAATTTCGTGGGACCTTAATTCGACATCGGTCAACTAAGTTGTTAAACTATTTTTTTTTATTTTCAGTTGAAACTCTGACAATCTATAACATGTTAAAACGTCGTTAAGTTCGACTGAATTAAATTGTTTATACCCTCTACCAGAGAATGGAATTTACAATACCTGTATTCGTTAGAGCTATGTCCTGGTACATTTTTGGTAGGAAGATTTGACAACCAAATTTGAGCCAATTGGGCAAAAACACGCACGCATAATCCCCGGACGAGAATGTCTAAATCGTCAATGTTGTGTTTCTAATACAGAATATCCCCCATACCATGGTGGAATACGGGAAAGAAATCAGTTAACTGTTGTAATATAAACCAGTTAGCGGAGCAGTATAGTCGGATGCTACATATTACTACGAAAATCTAATATTCTTCGGTTCAATATTCTGATCATGGGCAATATTTCCACGTTCATGACCGATTATAGACCAACAGCTCCACTTGTTACCACAAGGTGAATATTTACGCCACAAAACAAACATGTTGTCGCTTAGTTGATTCCACCCTCGGAATATTGAATATGACTTCTAGAGTGACTAGAAAATCTGATAAAAATAAAGTTTTTTTTCATTTCCGTCCTCCCACAACCGATTACATACAACAATATAATTAAAATTAATTTAATGGTGGCGATACAAACTCTTGGGGCCACAAAAAGCTATAAAAGTACATACAACAATATATATAGTATGATTTAAATATCAACCACTACTCTTGGATATACATGTGGCCTATATTGTGTTTACAAAGTATAGTGAACAGACGGACGTACGACACACATAACTAAATCGGCTCAGCTTATCGAGATCGTGGTGTTCAAACTCGTGGGGCCACACAAAGCTATAATATATAAATGTATAGAAACGAAGCGTCAAAAAATATTTGAGCCGGTGGAATTGCTATAAGCACACAAACTCAAAGGAAGTCTTCGTAAGGATAATACGAGAGCCTTTTGGTGACTTCTGGGGACTGTAACATTCAGTTACGAAAATAAACCTGACGACATTGTCTTAAAATATGTAGCAATAATGAAGCAGCTATCAATGCTAGAAAGCTCGCCATAATGAATCGGAAAATCAGAGATGAAATGATTTTAGATGTCTCAAGGAGAATCTAAACCTTCTCTCAATATTCACGGAAACTAGGGTAAGCCTCAAGTGTCATAAGTAGAAATCACTAATTAATTCGAAATTCGAAGAATACAAATGAATAAATTAAACTTATACCGTAATAATATGTCAAAAATTAGAAAGTTTCATTAAGGGGACCCCCCCATTCTCGAGGTCAAAAATTTTGTTGATATAATTCGAATCTACACTAATTAAAGAATGTCCCTACAAATTTTCAAATGAAAATCTCAAGAACTCTTGAAGATACAGCCGATTTATTGTGTCAGCATCAAGTGACGGCTGAAGGGCTTCTCAAACTTTAAACGCGTTTTTCTCTAAACATTTTTTTTGCGAATGGCGGGCACGATAACTCAAAAAGTAATTACCCAATCGATTTCAAATTTTTACACTTTTCTCTGTGAGTGTATAGCTATCGTATGAACTAGGATAAAGCCAATCGGTGAAGATCTTCCTTATTTTTTAACTTTGGTTTTGGTAAAAAATTGGCGATTTTCCAAAAATATTTTTTCAAAGGTCCGCCATTTTGTTAATTTTAGAGCGAAGTCAATAATCCTAGTTCATACGAGAGCCAGACATGTACTCTTTCTAACACCGTTGGAATTTTCGGATTCCGATGTTCCAGTGAGGAGTTATCATCAGAGATGGCCTGTCAGAAACAGTGACGTAAATGACATACATTTCCGACGTATAATACATACGTCAGAAACGTCGGAAACCTACCCAAATCCATTAGGTTTTTGACAAAATAGCTATTTCCATTAATCAATTTGGAAATTACGCATGCTTTACTCAAATCCATATAAAATTTCAAAATTTTCTTCTCGAAAAAATTTAAAATTTTTTATCAGTTCTAGTAAGGAATAGTCAGATATATGTAAAAATAATATATATTCTTGTAAATAACTGTGTATGCTGATAATATTGATATACATGACGTTTACTACGTTTATTACATTTTATACAGGTATATGACCTTTTCGACGTTTACACCTTTTTGACAGTCGAAAACCTACAAATTCGTCACACGGACCATCCCTGGTTATCATGCCCGCCATCAAAAATATGGACTTTTCTTTAATTACAAAAAACAACAACAAAAATTTTTTGTAAATTATTTTTCTTCTATTTTAAATCTTCAATTATATATGTGTAAAGTTACAAACCTTAACAAGCATTGGTATTGATTTACCAGCCCATTGAAAATCTTGAAAAATTAAAATCGAGAATGAGGGGGGGTTCCCTTAAGTCCATATAATAATCCATTAAACTCGATTAGAATTTTATGGCGATTTTCAAACAGGACGTGCGTTATGTTGACGACAATATGCAATATGTATTTGAAGATTTAACGAATAAGAAAATTAATTGACACATTTTTTTTATTTCAGAAAAATCCCTCTTTTCGACGGCAGGCAAGATTTCAGACCACTGGGACATCCAAATCAAAAGATCCATGGCATTTGAAAGACATATAAATTTAGATTTTTGCAAAATTCTTTATTTTTGACACAATTCAATTACACCTAAGTCTGTTTTTACACGGTAGATTGGTTCCAGAAGAAGCCGTGTAAAAAAAAACAAAAACGTGTAAAAAAAGACATTGATCTTATACATAAAGGGAATTCCCCTAAATTAGTGCTATTCACATTTGCTTTGACCAGTAAAAATTGTTTGTACGCGCTAAAGGAGAATTCACTTAAATCTTTAAGCTAGTGTTCGCAAACTATCGATACTATCGATGGTTTCAGACTTTTTTCTTTCATAAATACTTTTTTTGACAAAAAAATTTAAGTACATAAAATTTAAAATCGTGCTAAATGGAATAAATTCGTCTAAAAATTTAAAAATATTCAATTTTCAAACTGTGTTATATCAAAACCGTGTAAAAACAGACTTAGGTGTACATTTATTATATATATGTTCAGAATAACGTGTGAAAATGTGGATATGATCAGATTATTCGAAACAATGTTCGAGAAAAACGCATTTAAAGTTTGAGAAACACTCTTGGCGTCGCTTGATGCTGACACAATAAATCGGATATATCTTCAAGAGTTCTTGAGATTATAACATTCTTTTTTGTTAGAGAATGTTTTTTTACTCATATAAACCAAAATCGGAAATAAAGCATCAAATTTTGAAACATCCACGAAATTTCACATTACATATGAACAAAATGTGGCATTACTCATAGAATCCGATGAACACCTGTCGTTTTTATTCAAAATTAGATGCAGGTGCTTTATTTTTAACTGAATATACATCTTTACACAGGGATGAGAACATCAATTTCTAAATATTGAAATTAGCGCAAGTTTCGGACTAAACTATTAAAGCAATTGTAGCAGGACCTCTGGAAGACAACGGTACAGAAGATTTGATTCAATGAAACACTTGTTTGAAATTACTAAAGTAAAAGGCAAATGGTTGTGCAAAGAGAATATCCCTTTAGTAGAGTTTAGTCAGATCTTGTTGTGTTTATTATGTTGCCTGATACCCAGCACAGGTTGCATACAATCTGTTAGTTCAGTTCTTACTCATGAGGTTCAATGAGGGAACCTAACTAGTTCCATAGTGAATACTCACTGAAAAAAATGTTAACTCTCTAATCAACATTGCCCGAAGAAACCAGAGCTTGGAGCGGTGATCATAGACATACAAGACTTACACAATTCATGCCGTAAAAACAATGATGATGATTCTCGTAATGTTACATGTATGTGTCCCAAAAGCTGTGTTCGATTATATATCTGCTTACAGTTACTGTAAAAAATTGTCAAAATGCTCATAAATATAAATGTTCAAAGAATTTATGCCCTTCAAAATATGAGATATGGGGTTGTGTAAAAGTCATAACCCAAATGTTCACACTAGCTCTCTGCTCAACATCGAATTTTAACAATGCCTATGTCTTTATTCCCTCGATTAACATGAATACTTCATATTAACAATCTTCTACATTTCACTCTAGTATTTAATGGTGTATGTGAGTCAGAATTTGTGGGAATTCCAGGCCACTTCACTATTCTCTGCAATACATTTGATAGGAGACTGATACACACCTCTGATTATCCCGAAACCACGCCACAGCCTCTATAAAAGAACGTTACCTGGTTAAATTTTAATAGCGAAGATAATAATAGGAATAATATTTTCAATCGATTTAACTCTGTATGTTCCACTGTTGAAATCACGATACTTTATACTAAATTTTAGACACTACTTGATATTTAGATTCCTAGTTTGTCCTGAATCTGCAGTTATTTGTGGAAATCAATGTTTAATCATCTCAATATATGGACCAATAGCGAATAAAGGAACAACATCGTGTGTCTCATTGATTGTAAGTCAAATGAACGGATTAGTCGTGAGTCGAATTTATCAATTATATAATATTTGTTATTAGAGGTCTTATAACTTTACATATTTATTTGTCAGTCAAATCGAAATTAAAAGTTATTTTTTTATCATACTTTTTTTTCAACGTTTATGTCGATTTTTCTTCGAGTGTAAAGAAGAATAAAATATTTTAACATTCTTAGTTAGTTTCTGTGCCTCTCACTGCCTATGGCATCGAAACGAAAACAACAACAACAACAAAACTTTTGGCAGAAGTGCTGTTTAAGGTGTGAATTATGTTTTTTACTGAATAATTTTCAGCATTAACTGAAGACGTTCAGCGCGTTAGTTTGTTTGTCTTATTGCCGCACTGCATAGTCGTATGTATTAAAGTCGTCGTTGTGTCGAAATAATATGTAAGTCCAACTTCGTTACATCAGTTACGAATACGAACTTTTTCCAAGTTGTGTTTTATGCGTTCGCTGATAGTTTGATGGCATAATTTATAGTTGTTAATAGGAATTGACGTCTTAACTGGCAGCTATAAAAATACCCATTTGCGGGTATTTATTTGGGTATTTACTATATTACTCGGTAATACAACATCTTACACCGGATTTCTATTCGGTATGTTGAAATATGATAGGTGGTATGTGCAATGTGATGTGCGGCAAAATCATTTCTGATATAGTATATTATCAACATCGCACACATTTATAGAATGGATAGTTAAAAAATGGTTCTCCGGATTGTTTGATATTTTTTGATCAAGATAGACAATTTAAATATTATATTTTAAAGACTAAAAATGGTATATTTTTATTCCACTGTGGGCCATAGCATTGTGTTACCCTATTTTGAGTTTTTACCCAAAAATTGGGTATAAACTCATTAACTGCCGAACCACTTGACATAGGCGGCCAAAATTTTGCACACATGTTTCTAATGACAAAGCAAATATAGAAATCCAGGTACATGGGGATTTCCCTGGGTCCAAGTTTTGATATAGCCCCCATATAACCATATGCACACTCCCGATTTAAGGTATTTTTTGTTTATTAGACACATTTTACAACCAAATTGGCTGTAATTTGGCACAGAGTGCTCTTTTTGGGTACAAAATGTCCATGCAAAATTTTATGTATGTAGGTCCACGTTTACTGGTAGCCCCCATACAAAGGTACCCCTATTTTGAGTATTTACCCAAAAATTGGGTATAAACTCATTAACTGCCGAACCACTTAACATAGGCGGCCAAAACTTTGCACACATGTTTCTAATGTCAAAGCAAATATAGAAATCCAACATGGGGACCCTGGGTCCAAGTTTTGATATAGCCCCCATATAACCGTATCTCCCGATTTAAGGTATTTTTTGCCTATTAGACACATTTTAAGGCCAAATTGGCTGTAATTTGGCACAGAGTGTTCTTTTTGGGTACCCAATGTCCATGCAACATTTTATGTATGTAGGTCCACGTTTACTGGTAGCCCCCATACAAAGGTACCCCTATTTTGAGTATTTACCCAAAAATTGGGTATAAACTCATTAACTGCCGAACCACTTGATATAGGCGGCCAAAATTTTGCACACATGTTTCTAATGACAAAACAAATATAGAAATCCAACATGGGGTCCCTGGGTCCAAGTTTTGATATAGCCCCCATAAAACCATATCTCCCGATTTAAGGTATTTTTTGTTTATTAAACACATTTTACAACCAAATTGGCTGTAATTTGGCACAGAGTGCTCTTTTTGGGTACAAAATGTCCATGCAAAATTTTATGTATGTAGGTCCACGTTTACTGGTAGCCCCCATACAAAGGTACCCCTATTTTGAGTATTTACCCAAAAATTGGGTATAAACTCATTAACTGCCGAACCACTTAACATAGGCGGCCAAAAATTTGCACACATGTTTCTAATGTCAAAGCAAATATAGAAATCCAACATGGGGACCCTGGGTCCAAGTTTTGATATAGCCCCCATATAACCGTATCTCCCGATTTAAGGTATTTTTTGCCTATTAGACACATTTTAAGGCCAAATTGGCTGTAATTTGGCACAGAGTGTTCTTTTTGGGTACCAAATGTCCATGCAACATTTTATGTATGTAGGTCCACGTTTACTGGTAGCCCCCATACAAAGGTACCCCTATTTTGAGTATTTACCCAAAAATTGGGTATAAACTCATTAACTGCCGAACCACTTGACATAGGCGGCCAAAATTTTGCACACATGTTTCTAATGACAAAACAAATATAGAAATCCAACATGGGGTCCAAGTTTTGATATAGCCCCCATATAACCATATCTCCCGATTTAAGGTATTTTTTGTTTATTAAACACATTTTACAACCAAATTGGCTGTAATTTGGCACAGAGTGCTCTTTTATATAGGCGGCCAAAATTTGGCTCAGATGGGGCCCCTGGGTCCAAGTTTTGATATAGCCCCCATATAACCGTACCTACCGATTTAAGTTACTTTTACGATCAAATTGGTTGTAATTTGGCATAGTGAGATTTTTTTTGCACAAAATATTCATGCAAAATGTGGTTTTTGACACACATGGTTTAAAATCAATATTATTTCCTGTATGGGAAAAGGGGTCTTCAAAACACACGTCAAATAGTTCGGCTGTAAAAGAGTTTATAAATATATATAAATACCCAAAATCAGGACCGCTATATAGGACAGAAAAAGTTGACCAGAGCAAACAATTGGTACTCATAGAGAACTCTCTAAGCCAAATTCCAGCTAATCAAATTGGCTAATAGATAAAAATGTCCTTAAATCGGGAGATACGGTTATATGGGGGCTATATCAAAACTTGGACCCAGGGTCCCCATGTTGGATTTCTATATTTGCTTTGACATTAGAAACATGTGTGCAAAGTTTTGGCCGCCTATGTCAAGTGGTTCGGCAGTTAATGAGTTTATACCCAATTTTTGGGTAAATACTCAAAATAGGGGTACCTTTGTATGGGGGCTACCAGTAAACGTGGACCTACATACATAAAATTTTGCATGGACATTTGGTACCCAAAAAGAACACTCTGTGCCAAATTACAGCCAATTTGTCCTTAAAATGTGTCTAATAGGCAAAAAATACCTTAAATCGGGAGATACGGTTATATGGGGGCTATATCAAAACTTGGACCCAGGGTCCCCATGTTGGATTTCTATATTTGCTTTGACATTAGAAACATGTGTGCAAAGTTTTGGCCGCCTATGTTAAGTGGTTCGGCAGTTAATGAGTTTATACCCAATTTTTGGGTAAATACTCAAAATAGGGGTACCTTTGTATGGGGGCTACCAGTAAACGTGGACCTACATACATAAAATTTTGCATGGACATTTTGTACCCAAAAAGAGCACTCTGTGCCAAATTACAGCCAATTTGGTTGTAAAATGTGTTTAATAAACAAAAAATACCTTAAATCGGGAGATATGGTTATATGGGGGCTATATCAAAACTTGGACCCAGGGACCCCATGTTGGATTTCTATATTTGCTTTGTCATTAGAAACATGTGTGCAAAATTTTGGCCGCTAATGTCAAGTGGTTCGGCAGTTAATGAGTTTATACCCAATTTTTGGGTAAAAACTCGGGTAATTACCCAAGTATTTACCCACGTCTTTAAAGTATCGTAAAACTATCCATTCTAAATCGATTTTATAACAGAAACCCGGAAATAGGGTGCAAGATGTTGTATTACCGATTCAATATAGTAAATACCCAAATAAATACCCACAAATGGGTATTTACCCAATTTACCGGGTATTTACCCAATTTACCGGGTATTTACCCTTTGGGTATTTACCCACTGCCCATCTATTCGTCCGTCTAGATTCAATAACAAATTGGATGAGATAAAGTGTCTACTTGTTGGCAGTGGAATTCTCAGCTGTTTCGTCGAGGTCATTGAGAGTTCCTGGCTTTAAGGCTCTGCGTAGTGACCGTGTTTGCCGTGTAGGTGGCGGTGTTATGTTGTATGTATGTGACAAATTGTCATATAAGGTGGTTTTTAAATCGGACCATTATGCTATATGCGAATCTTTGTGCGTCGAGCTGTGTTTCGGTGCATTTACGTTGCTTGTTGCTGCCGCATAGAGATGTGGATTCCTTTCATAGCATTCATGAAGGTATTTTTGACTCATATGCAAATGTGTTTTTCTGTGGTGATTTTAATTATAACTTATTTAAATCTTCGAAATCTACATTGATACGGGGCATATGTAGGTCTCTTGGGCTTTCTATTGTCCACGCACTTTGATCTTGCTCATAGTTCTACCTCGCTGATTGACTATTATTTGATCAGTGATCCCATGCATATCTCACCATGCGCTTATCTTTGGGATGATTGATTTGAGTATCTTGATTTTTGTAATGCGGATTGGGTGGGTATTTGTGATTTTGTGTTTAATTTTGATTTTTCTCCTGTGTATCTCACCAGTAACGTAGACAGCCAACTGGTCTTGTTTGAGACGTTATTTTAGAGTTTGCTGTTTTTTGTTCCTCTTGCTACTCGTCATGTAAACCCCAAAAATGATGAGTGGTAAAATTCTGATGTGGTGAAGTCAGCTCGTTGGATTCGGGATTTAGCTTACTTTGAATGGCGCAGAAGGCCTACTGATGACAATAGACGTATATATTGTATCTGCAGAAATCGTTGCAAAGCTGTTATGCGTAATGAAAGAAGAAAATATTATGAAGTTGTTCCGTCGTATGAACAGTAGTCGATTATGGAAGTCCCTTAGGTCCTTTGGTTGTCTAGATTGTGGTGATGACGTTCCTTTTATTTATGTTAATACTGTTAATGATTACTTTTGTGATGTGGGCAAATCTAATCCTGGTGTGAGTGTAGGAATTGATGGTGCCTTTGTTCAAGAGTCATTTAGGTTTTACTGTGTGTTTATGGAGGATGTTGAAAGTGCTCTCCGCAAAATTAAGTCTGGAGCTGTAGGTTTTGATGGCATTCCTATTAAATTTTTTAAGAGTGTCTTTCCATACATATCTGTTCACTTTTTGCATTTTGTTATTTGTATTTTTATGACGTCATCCTTCCCGCAAGCTTGGAAGGTGGATCGTGTGGTGCCTGTTCCGAAGAAAGGGTCGTCATACAGTCAGTCTAACTTGCGTCCAATAAGTGTATTGCCGGCCATGCCAAAGATAGTACATATACATATATTGAATCACATATAGTCACATATCACACTGTTTTACTTATTTCTAATTCTAAAATTTTCTTTTTTTATTCCAGCTTTTCTAATTGATTTTTTTTTGTGTTTAGAGCTTGTACTTTTTTTAATTCAAATTTTTCTTTAGAAAATGCAAGTTTTTTTTAATTCCAACGTCT